>NC_060143.1:486867033-487170064 GCF_021461385.2 Schistocerca piceifrons | reverse complement strand
TCGTATTCGTATGCGCATGCGCATTCAAGTAACTTCCCTTGTCTTGCGCATGTGCATAGATAGCGGGTCAGACTTGTAAGTGAGCGACCGTTTGTAGCTGCAGTTTATGGGGGGTCATGGCCCATCGAACATAGGCCGGTATGAAGTGGAGCGTACACCATTAAGTAGTGGTTTTGACTTTGTACATATGTACTGTTTGTGTTTTCCTTTTCTTTTTCGTTTATAAATGTACAGCTATGTTGTTCTTTTAATCATTGACAAAGGTCTTCCTAGACACTTGTGGGTTTTATTGTTGTTCTGAAGAAGATGTAGTTATCTGCGCCGAAACCTGGGTTAACACTTAACACTAGGTGCTTTTTTCGCAATCGAGGCGGGATTTTGGTTTTTTAATACATGATCAGAGCTCTCCTTGGCTCGGTTGACCAAGATGTAACATCCTACAAAATCCTTCGCCATTGTGGGAAAGTATTACACCGACGGGAAAGAATCCTGACACCAAGAAAGAATTGTGCGACTTGAACGAAAGCTTGCAGGTGCGTTTCTGCATTTGAAAGGTGATATCTGTTCAAATTTTGTGGCATTCGCGTATGAGTTGCGCTAGTAGCGCCACAATGTGGATGCAAATCAGGTTTGCTTTAAATACACTCCGTAATGATCGTGAGCGTTAGTTAACTTTGCGTCTGGACGTGGTGAGTTGATTTTAGTCAAGAAACCCTTTAATACGACGAAGATGCCATTATCAACAGCTTACTGAGGTCGAGTATTAGGGCTACGGGATGGTGGATGTTGCTTCCACGATACTGCAGAAAGACTTGGCAAGAATGTAGCCATTGTACATGATTGGTGGCAGTGGTGGCACGGAAAGGTAGAGTCGCAAGAAGTCCAGGCTCTGAACAGCCACTACAAAGAGGGAAGACCGTCCTCTTCATCGTATGCACATTGCTATCCACCCTATCCAAAAGATCATTTATGTAGATAGAAAACAACAGCGGACCTACCACACTTCCCTGGGACACTCCACATGATACCTTCATCGGAGGTGAGGGTATCAGCCGGAGTGCCCCAGGGAAGTGTGGTAGGTCCGCTGTTGTTTTCTATCTACATAAATGATCTTTTGGATAGGATGGATAGCCATGTGCGGCTGTTTGCTGATGATGTACGGGAAGGTGTCGTCGTTGAGTGACTGTAGGAGGATAAAAGATGACTTGGACAGGATTTGTGATTGGTGTAAACAATGGCAGCTAATTCTAAATATAGATAAATGTAAATTAAAGCAGATGAATAGGAAAAAGAATCCCGTAATGTTCGAATACTCCATTAGTAGTATAGCACTTGACACAGTCACGTCGATTAAATATTTGAGTGTAACATTGCAGAGCGATGTGAAGTGGGACAAGCATGTAACGGCAGTTGTGGGGAAGGGGGCAGTCGTCTTCGGTTCAATGGTAGAATTTTGGGAAGATGTGGTTCATCTGTAAAGGAGACCGCTTGTAAAACACTAATACGACCCATTCTTGAGTACTGCTCGAGCGTTTCGGATCCCTATCCGGTCCGATTGAGGGAGGACATAGAAGCAATTCAGAGGCGGGCTGCTAGATTTGTTGCTGGTAGGTTTGATCACCACGCGAGTGTTACGGAAATGCTTCAGGAACTCGGGTGGCAGTCTCTGGAGGAAAGGAGGCGTTTTTTTCGTGAATCGCTACTAAGAAAAATTAAGATAACCAGCATTTGACGCTGACTGCAGTACAATTTTACTGCCGCCAACTTACATTTCGCGGAAAGACGACAAAGATAAGATAAGAGAGATTAGGGCTCGTACAGAGGCATATAGGCAGTCATTTTTCCCTCGTTCTGTTTAGGAGCGGCCGGCCGGTGTGGCCGTGCGGTTAAAGGCGCTTCAGTCTGGAACCGCGTGACCGCTACGGTTGCAGGTTCGAATCCTGCCTCGGGCATGGATGTGTGTGATGTCCTTAGGTTAGTTAGGTTTAATTAGTTCTAAGTTCTAGGCGACTGATGACCTCAGAAGTTGAGTCGCATAGTGCTCAGAGCCATTTGTTTGGGAGCGGAACAGGGAGAGAAGATGCTAGTTGTGGTACGAGGCACCCTCCACCAAGCACCGTATGGTGGATTGCGGAGTATGTATGTAGATGTATGGCTGTGGCGTATCATACCACTTTCGCAGCAGCAATTCGAGCATCATTTGGCACCATAATGACGTAACGAACTGTTGCATATCGGCTACTTCGAGGAGAGCCACGTACCAGACGCCCAGCGTGCTTTCCATTGACCTCAAACCACCGCCTTTGGCGACTTCAGTGGCGTCGAGTGAGAGCTCACGGAAGAGTGGAGGTCTGTTGTGTTTTCTGATAAAAGCTGGTTCTGCGTAGCTGCCAGTGATGTTCGTTTGTTGGTTAGAAGGCCGGGTGAGCGCCTGCAACCTTACGTCTGCAGCTCAGATACCCTGGACTGGTCTCTGAAGTCTGGGGTGCGACTTTGTATGACGGCAGAAGAGTTCATATGTTTATCCCATGCACCTTTGCTGTAAATTTGTACGTCAGTCTGACGACTCAACCTCACGTGCTGTCATTAATGAACAGCATTAGAGAGTTTTTTCCAACAGCATGACTTTCGCCCACATACCACTGTTGTAACCCAACATGCTCTACAGACTATCTAAATGTTGCTTTGACATCTTAGAAGTTTTTGTTTGGTTTCGGCCTCTGATAGGAGACACAGTGTCATCTATGGTGAATGGTGAAGAAAAAGGTGTACACGTACCGCCCTCCTTTAAGGTTGTAAAAATTGTTTTAATTCCCAAAAGAACAGGACGTCTATCCGTGGCTCAGGACCGACCTACAGCGCCTCTCAATTTTGATTATAAAATCGTGGCCCTGGCGTCAGATAGCCGCTTGTCGCTTTTGCTTGCTGACAGTGTCGCGCGTTATCGAAGTTGTCTCCCGGGTCGTACTATCTTGAATCCCGTTGCTGAATGTCGTGATCTCATCTCGACTGCTTCCACAGCTACTGTGTCGGAAGATTTACGTTTTACTGATTTTAATAATACACTACTGGCCATTAAAATTTCTACATCAAGACGAAATGGGAATGATAAACGGGCATTCTTTGGACAAATATATGATACTAGAACTGACATGTGATTACATTTTCATGCAGTTTGGGTGCATAGATCCTGAGAAATCAGTACCCAGAACAACCACCTCTGGCCGTAATAACGCCCTTGATACGCCTGGGCATTGAGACAAACAGAGCGTGGATGGCGTATACAGGTACAGCTGCCCATGCAGCTTCAACACGATACCACAATTCATCGAGAGTAGTGACTGGCGTATTGTGACGAACAAGTTGCTCGGCCACTATTGACCAGACGTTTTCAGTTGGTGAGATATCTGGAGAATGTGCTGGCCAGGGCAGCAGTCGAACATTTTCGACATCCAGAAAGGCCCGTACAGGACCTGCAACAATCGGTCGTGCATTATCCTGCTGAATTGTAGGGTTCCGCAGTGATCGAATGAAGGGTAGAGCCACGGCTCGTAACATATCTGAAATGTACCGTCCACTGTTCAAAGTGCTGTCAATGCGAACAAGAGGTGACCGAGACGTATAACCAATGGCACCCCATACCATCACGCTGGGTGGTACGCCAGTGTGGCGATGACGAATACACGCTTCCAATGTGCGTTCACCGCGATGTCGCCAAACACGGATGCGACCATCATGATGCTGTAAACAGAACCTCGATTCATCCGAAAAAAAGACGTTTTGCCATTCGTTCACACTGGTTCGTCGTTGAGTACACCATCGCAGGCGCTCCTGTCTGTGATGAAGCGTCAAGTGCAACCCCAGCCATGGTCTCGGAGGTGATAGTCCATGCTGCTGCAAACGTCGTTGAACTGTTCGTGCAGATGGTTGTTGTCTTGCAAACGTCCCCATCTGTTGACTCAGGTATCGAGACGTGGCTGCACGATCCATTACAGCCATGCGGATAAGATGCCTGTCATCTCGACTGCTAGTTATACTAGGCCGTTGGGATCCAGCACGGCGTTCCGTATTACCCTTCTGAACCCACCGATTCCATATTCTGCTAACTGTCATTGGATCTCGACCAACGCGAGCAGCAGTGTCGCGATACGATAAACCGCAATCGCGATAGGGTACAAACCGACCTTTATCAAAGTCAGAAACGTGATGGTACGCATTTCTCCTCCTTACACTAGGCATCTCAACAACGTTTCACCAGGAAACGCCGGTCAACTGCTGTTTGTGTATGAGAAATCGGCTGGTAGGTTTCCTCACGTCAGCACGTTGTAGGTGTGGCTACCGGCGCCAACCTTGTGTGAATGCTCTGAAAAGCTAATCATTTGCATATCACAGCATCATCTTCCTGTCGGTTACATTTCGCGTCTGTAGCACGTCATCTTCGTGGTGTAGCAGTTTTAATGGCCAGTACTGTACATTTGACCGAGTTCGTCATGATTTCTGTTGGGAGTTTTGACGGCTCTTGATTTTAATGATGCCGCTCGACTGATCTTCACCTCTTTTCTTAGTGTACTCAGGCGTCCGTTGACGTGGATGATCCTCTTACTCCCCCCATAGAAGAGCGTCGAGGTGTCCTGTAGGGGAGTCTTCTTTCAATATCATTATTGGTGTTATTTCTGGAACCCTTACCTCCATAGCTACTGGACTACGTGGCGAGTCGATTATGCTGATGACGTTATGGTACATCTTTGTACTCATGACGCCTTACCGGGGGCTCAAGGACGTTTTGGAAGCATTTTATCGTCTTACGACATAAACAACTACAAACATCGATTACTCAGTTTGCGAGGACTTCATGCAGTTGAGATTCCATGGGCTGTGGCCGCCATCGATCGTTGGGCGCTATAACTGACACTTGTCCGATCAAGATGGCTGTGTTAAACTGGAAATTCAAGGAGCGATACTTGAGCACGAGCGTCGCTCCCTGTCACTACTTCAGAAAGTTCGGACCTTGGCAACTTATGTGTTGAGCAACGTCTGTTTTCTTGGCCAAATTTTTCCTCTTCCTGCGTTGATGTCCCGAACCACAACGATTATCGGGCAAGTTTATCTGGCGAAAATCTGTTTTAAGGGTGCGCTATAAGGTTATGGAAACACCCCCGGCTGATGGGGAGTTTGGGCCTCCCTCATGTTCAGGTCAAGGACTCTATTTTATTTCTTCGACGCAACGTTTTAACGTTTCTTTGCGTACCCCAATCACATATAGCTTAACCTCTCCAATAGATACTGGTAGAATAAATAATAAATTAAGGCATAATCATGAATTTTTTCTTGTTGTCAGTTATTTGGGAGTTGATATTCTTTCCCAGTCGCCTCTTCCTTTCAAAATGCTGGTATGTCGCTGGACGTTTCCAAATCTCGCTTCCTCTGTGGAGTTCCTATCGCCAGCGACAGACTGGAAGGTTGTTTGCTTCAGTTCCAGCATAGCTATATTTCCGGTGGAAGTGTTGTCCTCGTAGTACGAAATCGTTCATAACCTTGTCCCCACGAAATTTCGAATTTTTCGCACTGATCTTTGTCAGACAGACCGATGCAGTCGTTGCCGTGAAACGGATACATTATTTCATTGGCTGGTCGCCTGCGGACACAGACATTGGAGTTATCTCCACCGACAATTTTCCTTCGTTTCCAGGACGACGGAAGCGGCAGTCTCCAGTGAGATTCTCCTGCGCCGGGTTTCAACCCTCTTTCCCAGATCGAAGAACAATACACTTTTGTGGCTTGTCGGACATTATGTTCATTACGGGGTAGCGTGCTGGTGTGACATCGACTTTAGTGCCTTTTACCAATATATGGTTACGGCCCGTTGGACATCGTAAAAGATGCCACACTGTCGTGAACGTTTTGCGAATTTGCTGTACCTGATATTTAGAGGCGAAGGACTTCGATGAAGTGTGGAATCGCTTTCCTGTTCGTATGTTTCATTCTTGTTACCATGCTTGTGGTAAACTTGACCGAAAAAAAATCAAGAAAGGGCGTTGAGTAAAGTGGCACTCATGGTGTTTTCCTCATGGTCCCTTATCAGGTGTTCAAAATGGTTCAAATGGCTCTGACCACTATATGACTTAACATCTGAGGTCATCAGTCCCCTAGAACTTAGAACTACTTAAACCTAACTAACCTAAGGACACCACACACATCCATGCCCGAGGCAGGATTCGAACCTGCGACCTTAGCGGTCGCGCGGCTCCAGACTAAAGTGCCTAGAACCGATCGGCCACAACGGCCGGCATATCAGGTATATTGTTAGACAGTTTATTTTAGTTTTATGGCCCTGTTCTCTTAAAAATTGTTGTTGGCCACGACTGGAAATGATTTTTTTTTTTCTTTTTCATTAGCAGAAACTAGGTTGGATCAATTTTATTTCTTTCCTTTTTCACTACCAAATCGACATCTGCCTACGTTGTCTCCACCTAGACTGAAGCTGGCTGTATCCGTCCTTTCCGGCCCCTCTACAGATAGCTCAGTGACACGAGACAAAGTTGTAGAGAACAATATGAAGACTCGCCGATGTTCGAGTCGAGTCCGGGCCAAACATTCTTTTTTTCATTTAAATCATCAAATTGTATCCAATATACATCTTGTGTCTTTCCTTCTGTTATTTTTACTTTTATTTAAACATCAAGACTTGACATGAACTTGATAAGACGTAAAGAACCAATTAGTTTCGTCCAGTGCAAAAATAAAGCCAATAGAAAATAATCGTCTGTGTCCAGTGGGTACAAAAAACACCGTAGATGAAAAAAGAAACAAACCTGGGCAGATTTTTGGAACCTCAAACCCACATACACTATATTTCGAGTTCTGTAGGTTCCTTCTCATATTTTTTAGACGTCCGTTCCTTAGTTGCTTGTTTGGCAGGTTGAAAAAAAAATGGGGTGGGGGAGGGAAGGGACCAAACTGCTAGTTCATCTGTCCTATTCCTTAGTTCTTGTCGTTTATGAGCAAAAATGTTCAAATATGTGTGAGATCTTATTGGACTTAGCTGATAAGGTCATCAGTCCCTAAGCTTACACACTACTTAATCTAAGTTATCCGAAGGACAAACACACACATCCATGCCCGAGGGAGGACTCGAACCTCCGCCGGGACCAGCCGCTCAGTCCATGACTGCTGCTCCCTAGACCGCTCGGCTAATCCCGATCGGTGTTTATGAGCAGGGCATAATTTTGTTACATTAATAGCCTATCACATGAATGTGGGATCCATTAAACTGCATGAATATGGCTGCTAACCATGCATTGCACAGCGATAACTGGTCCTGTCGAGGTCACGTGGGGCAGCTTCCCGACAGAGTGCACAAACGGTGAAACCATCGATATGTTTTTGGTGCTGGATGCATCTAGTAACCAAGGTATGGTACGTATGCTACACGGTATGGTCAAAAGCTGCATCCCGAAAAACATTTCTCATCTGGATCAATACCTTCGGGAAACCGGTAATCTTCGTCAGCAAGTAACTTACGGGAGCCGTCCAAAGACTGGACGTTCTCCAGAAACAGTGGACATGATTCTTGTAACCGTTCATCAGTCACCCTAGTGAAGTACCCATGATATCGAAGGCATTCCATATACCCGAAAGACTGGCTGTTGAAGTGTTGCACGAAGAAGAACGGCATCCATATCAATACATGTTAACACTAGACTCTATGTGATAAGTGCAGTTTTGTGAATGGTTTTTACCAAATAGAAGGTAACAAATTTTTTAAAAATAACGTGAAATGGACTTCCTACCTCCACAACAGGCATCCAGGGACGCTTTGGCATAAAACTGTGAAGTGAAATCGTGAGAGGAGTGCTTTCGGGTCCTTACCCGTAATTGTTTGAATGAAGTTTTTCCAAAAAACTGGAATGGTCGCCTAGATCCAACGTCCTGGCCTCTACATTACCGAGATCTTAATCCATTATATTTTTATTTGTGTGGTCATTTAAAGGAGCAAGTTTATAGTACTCCACCGATGTACACGACCTATTAGCTTGCGTGTTTCCCGCTTAGGAAATGGTGAATTCCGGTGTATTGCGAAGGGTCCAGAAAAGTATGACACAGCAAGTGACTAAGTGCTTGCACAAGCAAGGTGGCCACATTGAACATCTTCTCTAAAGAGAGCGTTGCTCATACGTGTACGTCCCGGACCTGTGAAGATGAGCTTGGACGTCACACGTACCGTAAGGAATCACACTGAGGTGACAAAATCATGGCATAGCCGATGTGCATATATACAGATGGCGGTAATGACGCGTACGCAAGGTATAAAAGGGCAGTGCATTCATGTAGCTGTCATTGAATACTCAGGTGGAAATGTTTCCTACGTGATTACGGCGGCATGACGAGAATTGACAGGCTTTGAACAAGGAACTGAACATTTCATTTCGGAAATCGTTAGGGAATTCAGTGTCCCGCGATCCACAACGTCATGAGCGTGTCTAGAATACAACATTTCGGGCAGTACCTCTCACAACGGACAACACAGTGGCCGACGGCCTTCACTTAACAACCGAGAGGAGCGGCGTTTGCGTAAATGTGTCCGCGTTCACAGACAGGCAACACTGCGAGAAATAACCGCGGAAATCAATGTGGTACGTACGACAAACGTATATGATAGGACAGGACTGTTAAATTTGGCGTTAATGGGCTATGGCAGCAGACGACCAACTCTAGTGCCTTTGCTAACAGTGCGACATCGCTTACAGCGCCTCTCCTGGCCTCATAACCGTATCGGTTGGATCCTAGACGACTGGAAAACCGTGGCCCGGTTAGATTCGATATGAAGCCATGAACACAAGTTGTAAGAAAGACACGGTGCAAGCTGGTGATGGATCCATAATGGTATGAGCTGTATTTACATGGAATAGACTGGGTACTCTGGATGTTCTGTTACTTTGAGACCATTTGCAACCACTCATGGACTTCATGTTGCCAAACAACTACGAAATTTGTAGTATGACAAGTCACCGGACCAAAATTGTTCAGCACTGGTTTGAAGATGATTCTGGGCAATTTGAATGAATTGTTTGGCCACCCAGATCGGCCGACATGAATCCCGTCCTACATTTGTGAGACGTAATACAGAGGTCAGTTCACGAACAAAATCCTTCTCCGGCGACACCTTCGCAGTTATGGACGGCTATAGAGACAGCGTGGTTCACTGTATCTGCAGAGGTCTTCCAAAGACTTGTTGAGTCCATGCCACGTCGAATTGCTGCATTACGTCGGGCAGATGGATATCCGACACCAAACTAGGCGATATACCATGACTTTAGCATCTCAGTGTATTGTGCATAGAGTAATGCGCAGTCTGGTATGGCCTACTAATTGTGTTTTTGTACCTCACTGGATACAAACGATGGTTGTGTACCCACTATTTTTTCTGTTGGATTTCTTTGTGTCGTGGACAAAATAAAGCAGTAGTTTGCATATCAAGTTCATGTTAGGTCTTATTGCTTGGATAAAGGTAATACTGATAGAAGGAACACACAAGATACCGCATTAAGGAGGTGTAAATTGGATACCATTTAATGCTTTAACTGAAGAAGAGAAAATGTTTGTCGCAAACGCAATTCCGGTATTCACTAATCACACTGAGCTAATGGGACAGTTCATGCTACCTGTTTTTGGCCACGCTGCGCTCAGTTACAGCATTGCCACAGCCTCGTTTTTAATCGCATTTCTATTAAACCTATTGCCGGGTCCAGGTTTTGCTAACTACACCATTTTCTTGAGCTCGGGTGAGGAATCACATGCCTACCGCCAGGTGTTGCGTTTTTCTTCAGCCTGTGTATAAACGATACGAGAGACACTATGAGCAGCCCTCTTGAGCTGAAGACCGTGCTGTAGCTCAACTTCTAGTAAACTCATCACAATATCAAAGCGAACTGAAATATGATATAAACAAGGTATCTGTGTTGTGGAAAGAAAACGAGTGAGGCCCTCCACGAGAGAACTACCGGATAAATTAAAGAAATGGGCAGGGGCTACAGTTACGAAATATTTAAATTCGGACACTCACATACCTGAATGAAATCTTCTCAGTTTTCAAGCCTCGTCAATCCGAGTAACATTCTCGGGCTTTTGATGGCCATCTCCGCCATCGCGGTAGGCGACATGGGCAACTCATAGCAGCTCCGGTCCGCCGCTCGAGCGAATGGCGTCAGTTGACGCGAGGAGACGGCGCCACGTTTGCAACTGCACCTCCTGCCTCCCTACAAGCGTTAAGCATCCATCATTGCTTCCTTTCGACATCCAAAGCCCGCCCCCATGTCCTACTCAGTATGTACCCCGGTCTCTGTTAAAATTGTTCCTGTTCATTCTAATCCAAAAAAATGGTTCAAATGGCTCTGAGCTAACACCTGACGTCATCAGTCACCCAAAACTTAGAACTACTTAAACCTAACTAACCTAAGGACGTCACACACGTCCATGCCCGAGGCAGGATTCGAACCTGCGACCGTAGCGGTCGCGCGGTCCCTGACTGAAGCGCCTAGAACCACTCGGCCACACCAGCCGGCCATTCTAATATCAGTTGCCTTTTTTATAACAGAATCCCAGTATCTCGACGCATGAGCCAGGACTCTTGTGTTCTCAAACCGTATTTTGTGTCCGTTTCAAAAGCAATGCCCAGCTAAGGCCGACTTGAACTCTTTTTGTTTGTCTCTTGTGCTCGGTTAAATGCTCTGCAACTGTGCGAATTGTCTGGCTTATATAGTGGCCGCCGCACTCGCAAGGGACGTCGTACAAACTGAGCACACGAACGGCTATGTGATATTTAACAGGGCGCAACATGTTTCATATGCTTGGGATGGGCCGGAACACTGGTCTCAATCCATGTCTCTCTTGTACACGTCGTAACTTGCTGCTCGTTGCCCCACAGTATACCAGGAAAGTCGCCGCCTTGGCTTCTTCTGCTGATTCACGAGGCGTCCTCCTTCAGTGACACCTGAAAGCGTTTGCAATGTCTCTTTTGCTACAACAATTCTCTCTGAACATGTGTCCCAAGTGCTGCAATTCAGAGTGTATGTAGTCGTGATCAGAAATAACCATTGCTCTGGGTATTAACTTGTTCGGGACGGCTTTCTTGTGTACAGTGTAGTGAAAACTATCGGCATTCAAATATAGATCAGTGTACGTCGGATTCCTGTACACTGCGGGGTAACCACGCGGTCTGGGGCGCCTTGCCACTGTTCGCGCGGCTCTCCCCATCGGAGGTCCGAGTCCTCCCTCTACCAAGAGTGTGTGTGTTGTCCTTAGCGTAACTTAGATTAAGTTAGATTAAGTAATGTGTAAGCCTAGGGACCGATGACATCAGCAGTATGGTCCCATAAGAACTTACCACAAATTTCAATAAAAGAACAAATTCCTGTGCGCTGTATGACCAAGGCGTCCTCTTCTCTGCCGGCCGGAGTGGCCGAGCGGTTCTGGGCACTACAGTCTGGAACCGCGCGAACGCTACGGTTGCAGGTTCGAATCCTGCCCCGGGGCATGGATGTGTGTGATGTCCTTACGTTAGATAGGTTTAAGTAGTTCTAAATTCTAGGGGACTGATGACCTCAGATGTTAAGTCCCATAGTGCTCAGAGCCATTTGAACCAATCGTCCTCTTCCCTTCCGCTCAACTAAAACATCCAAGAACGGTAGCTTGCCATCCTTCTCCATCTCGACGTCATGTGATCCACGGACTGCTGCAGTGTATTTTCACCGTGAGGCCATATCAGGAAGGTATCATCGACGAGCCTTGGGAAGCAAGACGAATGCAACACCACAACCTCAAAGTGACCCATGAAGAAATTCGCGACTGCAGGAGACAGGTGTGAGCGAGCTGCTGTGCCATCCATCATTTCATAACATTCATCGTGGTACAACAAGCACGTTGTCATTAGAACATGAAGGAACAACTTGACGATTCCAGATGTCAGCGGCCGTAATCATACCTATGAAAGCGGAGAATCGTGCCAGCCCGGGAAATCAGTAGTTTTATCCTGACGACGGTGGCGGGGATAGCCACTGAAAGCTCGAGAATTTTATTAGAATTCACCCGGGTTGAAAACCGAGAAAATTTTATTCAGACATGCAACCGCGAAAGAATCACGACTCTGAAGATGCTCACCCTAACGGTCCAAGAGAAGCAGCAGGAGCAGAGGAAGAAGACCTCGCGGAAGGCTGCAGGGTCCTCCGGTGTGTCGACGAGCATCTGCACGCCCGAGTTGAGGCTTATGGCGATGTTGACGGCGGTGACGAAGGCGGCTCCCAGCAGCCGGAAGCCCGGCTCGCTGCCACCAGGGGACCTCCAGAGACCCAACCAAGACAGCGCCACCGCGCTGGGGCCCAGCAGAGCGTCGCTTTGGAGGGCCGTGTACGACATCGCACACTGCGAGCAGACTGTCCAGCTGACCTGCAGGTTCAGAACAGGGACCTAGAGAGGTCACTGACGAAGAACCATATACCGGGTGATCAAAAAGTCAGTATAAATACGGAAACTTAATAAACCACGGAATAATGTAGATAGAGAGCTAAAAAGTGACACACATGCTTGGAATGACATGGGATTTTATTAGAACAAAAAAAAAAAAAACAAGGTTCACAAAATGTCCGGCAGATGGCACTGGACAGCAAAACGTCAGTGACTGCGCATGACAATCGTGTATAAAAGGAGCTGTAATGAGAGAGAGAATCAGATGCAGCAGCAGTCGCAGCATGTTGACGTTACCTGACAAGGCGCTTTTAGTGAAGCTGTATTATCAGAATGGGGAATGTGCTAGTTCAGCGTTACGATCCTATCGCCGCAGGAAGGGGATTCGAACGGGTAAAGGTCCGTTGACAAATGCAGCTGTGGCGAGAATGATTTCGAAGTTCGAAGCCACGGGTAGTTCAGACGATAGACCCCGTAGTGGCCGACCGAGTACAAGTCGTAATGGTGCTGAGGCAGTCCAGGAAGAAATGGAGACTGTAGCGGCTTCGTCTATGCACGGGGAAGTCAGCGCTCGTGCAGTCGCACGTCGCACCGGCATTCCATACGATACTGTTTGGTTGGTATTTAGGCGTACCCTCCGATGCCACCCGTACATAATCCATCGGCATCATGTTAACTGGCGATTTAGTGAAGCAGAGGGCATCTGCGGTGTGGGCGTTTCAAAAGATGGCGGAAGATGACGATTGGTTGAGTAACGTGTTGTGGACCGACGAAGCTCATTTCACGCTCCGAGGGTCTGTCAATGCCCACAACTGCAAAATTTGGGCTACCGAAAATCCTAAAACTGTCGTGGAAACTACATTGCATGACGAGAAAGTCACGGTATGGGTTGGATTTACATCTACCGATATCGGACCTTTTTTCTTCGAGGAAATGCGTGATCCTGGTTTTGTAACTTCTACCGTGACGGATGAGAGGTACGTCGATATGTTACAGAATCGCATCATCCCCAGCCTGGCTGATAAACGCCTGCTGGAACGTACGATGTTTATGCAGGATGGCGCTCCACCCCATATTGCTAGACGCGTGAAAGATCTCTTGCGCGCGTCGTTTGGTGACGATCGTGTGCTCAGCCGCCACTTTCGTCATGCTTGGCCTTCTAGGTCCGCAGACGTCAGTCCGTGCGATTATTGGCTTTGGGGTTATCTGACTTTTTGATCACCCTGTACATAGACCTTGCAGCCTTCAGTCCGATGACTAATTTGATGGAGCTCTGCTCTAAACCTGTCTCTTCCTCTCCGCGTACCTACTCCAAGCTTCACTCACATCAACCTTCTTACTATATTCGAGTGACAGTCCCGCCTCTAAAAATTTACCACCCAAACTACCCTACTACACAAAACTAACAATTCTTAGGTGCCACAGCACGTGTCCTGCAACTAATCCTTCCTTGTAGTGAAATAGTCTCCTGACGCTCCTTTCTCCTCCGTTCGATCCTCCTCGACCTATCAAACTAAATCTCCACCATTCTTCTGCGGCACCTCATACCATAAGCTTCTATTCTCTTCTCGCATTTAACCACTTTGACTGCACTCACAGACAAAAGAAAGCGACACACCATGGAGAAGTTTTGCAAGTTACAACACCCTCACTGGCATTGTAGCGAGAAGGAAGTACTTCTCTGGGAGGTATCACTAACCTGGTGTCTTGCTGCTTCGGTAAGTCCCTCGTCGCACAGTAATAGTGCTCAGTCGCCCGGTTCCATGTAGGTGGTGATCCTGCTGAAGTGGAGTTCTTAGGGATGCCAGTTGTTAATTGTCAACAACGTTTGTACTGTACTTGTTTTAATACAGAAATTGCTTTGTTCACACACGTCACAGAATCAGAATTTGCAATATGGCGGCTCTGGACTACGCCGTTATATTCGACCTTCCACATACATTAACACCGTTTTTTGACTTCACATAATGATAGACACTGCCCACGACACGTGGCGTTCTTATAACTAATAACTTCACTTTATATCTTGTTTAACATCTGAAATATGCACTCGCGACCGTTCTTTTAGAGCCGCCCCGGTTACTCGACCGTGCGTTTTGAATGGCTCCTCGCGATTAACTCGCCCTGTCTTCCCGAAGGACAAGAGAGAACACCCCACCTTTCTCCCTCAGCCAATAAGGACACTTCGCTAGTTTCCTATATATACAGGGTGATCAAAAAGTCAGTATAAATTACAAACTTAATAAACCACGGAATAATGTAGATAGAGAGGTAAAAATTGACGGACATGCTTGGAATGACATGGGTTTTTATTAGAACCAAAGAAAAACAAAGTTCACAAAATGTCCGACAGATGGCGCGTGAAAGATCTCTTGCGCGCGTCGGCCGGCCAGTGTGGCCTTGCGGTTCTAAGCGCTTCAGTCTGGAACCGCGTGACAGCTACGGTCGCAGGTACGAATCCTGCCTCGGGCATGGATGTGTGTGATGTCCTTAGGTTAGTTAGGTGTAATTAGTTCTAATTTCTAGGCGACTAATGACCTCAGAAGTTATGTCGCATAGTGCTCAGAGCCATTTGAACCATTTTTTCTTGCGCGCGTCGTTTGGTGATGTTCGTGTGCTCAGCCGCCACTTTGATCATGCCTGACCTTCGAGGTCCCCAGACTTAAGTCCGTGCGATTATTGGCTTTGGGGTAACATGAAGTCGCAAGTGTACCGTGATCGACCGACATCTCTAGGGATGCTGAAAGACAACATCCGACGCCAGTGCCTCACCATAACTCCGGACATGCTTAACAGTGCTGTTCACAACATTATTCCTCGACTACCGCTATTGTTCAGGAATGATGGTGGACATATTGAGCATTTCCTGTAAAGAACATCATCTTTACTTTGTCTTACTTTGTTAAGCTAATTATTGCTATTCTGATCAGATGAAGCGCCATCTGTCGGACATTTTTTGAACTTTTGTATTTTTTTGTTTCTAATAAACCCCATGTCATTCCAAGTATGTGTGTCATTTTGTACCTCTCTATCTACATTATTCCGTGATTTGCTCAGTTTTCAAATTTATACTGTCTTTTTGATCTCCCGGTATATATATATATATATATATTATATATATATATATATATATATATATATATATATATATATATATCCAAACTTTCAGCCAATGGGCGTTCAGATCGCTGTTGCTAGGCGGATCTGACGTCACGTTTGCGGACATTGTGACGGAGGTTTGTCTCGGAACACTGCCTCAGATTGTAAGATCCTACTCCCGAATAGTCGGATCTTGTCTCTACTAAGGTTACACAACATTGCCTCCTATGATTTCATCACTAATGCTTCTTGGTGAGGCTTAATTGTTAAATGTACATGTAGCCTGGCTGCTACTGAGCATTCCCGATAGCATACATATGCATAATACTTGCCCTAAACGTGTGAAGGGAAGGCATTACAAAGTATTGACAAAAAATGGTAAAGTCTGGCGGCCGATGGACGAAGACGAAACCAGCAGCGCATTTTCATAGCGCAGCTGACAGTCTGATTCTTATACCACTGCAGTGTGGGGAGTCTGCAGACACGTCCTCGCTGGTCATCGGGGCTCATTTCGAAGCGGCACTCATCACTGAAGACAATTCTACGTCTGTCAATGAAATTCAAGGCGGGAACTTCCCGGCAACATGCAGACTGGTTTGTAGGTGAATAGAGGTCAATATTGGTAGTCCACGCAAGAACGCTCTGTGATCGCGTATTAATAGTCATCGTGGTCACTAAAACTCCAGTTGCACGTCGGTTCGATGACAATCGATGATGATGAAGAGTCCAGGCCCCTGAGTACCTCTCTAACATTTGCTCCGTCCTCACATTCTGTTGTCCCTCCAGATCGAGTTTCCTTCTTGATTCTGTGTGACCGGCCGGCGTGGCGGAGGGGTAAAGTCCCATAGTGCTCAGAGCCATTCTAGATTCTGTGATCGGCCATGGTTCACCCATACCTGAGAACAACGTGGAATAGTGACATCGCTCCTATTCAAATGTCGAGCGATCCACCGGTTTCTCCAACCGGCTAATCTGAGCCCAACTACACGTCCTCGCTAAAGGCTGACATCCTCGTCTGTCTACAGTTTACTAGCAGATGACATGCCAATACCAGGGCATAGAGTCTTTGCGAATTTCATTCCGTGTACTCAGTTGGACAATACCCATGCCTCGTAGACAAACGCTGATGTCAGCACTGGGAGAGGACATGCTCTTGGGCTCAGAGAAGCTGGTTTCAGTAGTCGGCGAATCGCTCGACATTTGAATAGGAGCAATTTCACTATTCGGCTATGTTGGCAGGAACGGATGACCCATGCCCGATCACAGAGTAAAGAAGGAAGTGATCGACCTAGAGAGATGACAGAACGTGAGGATCAAGCAATCGTCAGAGAGGCACTCAGCGGCCTGGATTCATCATTATCATCGATTACCATTGATACGATGTGCAACTGATGCTTCAGCGAGCACAAGGACCATTAGCAGGCGATCACAAAAGGCGGCTGAGCTCACGGCGTCCTTGCGCGGACTTCCATTGCTCTCTATTCACCAAGAGGCCCGTTTGCAATGTTGTCGGAAACATTCCGCCTGGAGTCTCACTGACAGGAGTAGAATTGTCTTCAGTGATGAGTCCCCCTTCGAAACAAGCCCCGATGACCATCAAGGACGTGTCTGGAGACTCCTCAGACTCTCTGTTATCTCCCGTTTCGGTGCCGGTGTGGTAGCTGAGGGAATGAATAGACGATTTTGACCCACTTACATTATGCATAAATGATGTAGTAGAAAGCGTCGGCTGCTCTTTAACGCTATTCGCAGATGATGCAGTTGTCTGTACCAAAGTAGCGACGTCAGAAGATAGTAAGAATCTGCAGAACGACGTGCAGAGAACTAATGAATAGTGCAGGCTCTGGCAGTTGACCCTGATCGTAAATAAATGTAACATATTGCGCATACATAGGAAAAGAAATCCACTACTGTACAGCTAGACTGCTGATGACAGACATCTGGGGCCATAAAATATCTAGGCGTAACTATCCAGAGCGACCTTAAGTGGAATGACCACATAAAAGCCGGCCGGGGTGGCCGAGCGGTTCTAGGCGCTACAGTCTGGAAACGCGCGACCGCTACGGTCTCAGGTTCGAATCCTGCCTCGGGCAGGGATGCGTGTGATGTCCTTAGGTTAGTTAGATTTAAGTAGTTCTAAGTTCTAGGGGACTGATGACCTCAGAAGTTAAGTCTCATAGTGCTCAGAGCCATTTGAACCATTTTTGAAACACATAAAACATGTAGTGGGAAGAGCAGATACCAGATTCAGAGTCATCGGCAGAACCTTAAGGAAAATTAACTCATCCACGAAAGAAGTGGCTTATAAGGCGCTTGTTCGCCCGATTCTTGGTTATTGTTCATCTATCTGGGATCTCTATCAGGTAGGACTGATAGAGAAGATATGGAATATCCAACGAAGAGTGACGCGTTTCCTCACGGGATCGTTTAGCTGGCGAGAGAGCGTTACGAAGCTGTTAAACAAACTCCACTGGCAGTTACAAGAGAAGCGTTCTGCATCACGGAGGGATTACTATTGAAATTTCAGGAGGAGTCGGACAGCATACTACTTCCCCCCACACACATCACACGTGTTGACCACGAGGAGAAAATTCGATAAATTAGAGCCAATACACAGGCTAGCTGACAATCTTTCTTCCCACGCACTATTCGCTAGTGGAACTGGATTGGAGGGATTAGATAGTTGTACCGAAAGTACCCTTCGCCACGCACCATTAGCTGGCTTGGGGAGTATGATGTAGATTTAGGTACAGATGGTGGTATACGAACCAGACTGTCTGCCGCCATACGACCTGATAACCAGGAGTGCTGGTCTGTGGAGCCATTTCATTCCACTGCAGGATTCTTTTGGTTGTCATGCGCAGCTCTCTTACAGCGCAGAGTTACGTCGACAGTGTCCTACGCCCCGATTTGCTGCTCTTCATTGCACGCCATTCTGGACTTACATTTCAGCAAGATAATGCCCCCACACGACGAGAGCTTGCACTGCTAGTATTAGTGCTTGCCAAACCCTACGTTCGCCAGCAAGAGTTGGCAATCTCCCTGCACCAATCTATAACAATCAGGCATATATCCAACAACTCTATTAATCAATTCCAAGGCCAATAACTGCTTGCGTAAAAGCCAGAGGTGGACCAACGGACTTCCTCAATTCGTGAAGCGAATTCTCTTGAATAAATCATCCAATTTTTCTGACATTACAGTCATTTGTATCTGCTTGTGTACATCACATCTACCAATATTCATCCCATTCGGATAGTGCCTTCGTGGTGCGTGTTTTATTTACTATGTTTTTGTCTTAGAGCTATTTCCCTAAAAGGCTACACTACTAAAGAAAATTGTTGATATAAATTTGTATTTGATGTTATCACATTTTTGTTTCGCAGTAGAGCTTTTTTAAGTATAAAAACTGGTTAAAATGGCTCTGAGCACTATGGGACTTAAAATCTGAGGTCTTCAGTCCCCAAGGACAGAACTACTTAAACCTAACTAACCTAAGGACATCACACACGTCCATGCCCGATGCAGGATTCGAACCTGCGACCGTAGCGCCACAATGACACTACGAACTGTTACAGATCGGATACTTCAAGGATAGCTGCAAGCCAAATTCTTTGTAGCGTGCATACCACTGACCCCAAACCACTGCCGTCTGCGACTTCAGTGGTGTCAAGAGAGAGTTCATTGGAGGTCAGGGAGATGATCTGTTGTGTTTTCCAGTGAAAGCTGGTTCTGCCTCAGTGCCATGTATTGGTTAGAAGGAAGGCAGCTCAGGGCCTGCAACCAACCTGTCTGCGTGAAGGCACACTGCACCTACATCAAAGATGTGTTCTGGGGTGCGATTTCGTATGACAGCAGAAGCACTCTTGCAGTTATGCCATGCACATTGACTGTAAATTTGAGCGTCAGTCTGTTGATTCGATCTGTTGTGCAGCCATTCATGAACAGCAGTCAATGGGGCGTTTTCCAACATGATAACGCTCGCCCACCAAGCGCTGTCATAACCCAACATGCTCGACAGTGTGTCGAGATGTTTCCTTGGCCTGGTCCATCACCTGACCTGTTTCCAAACGAGCATCACCATGGACGCAAATGTGTGTGGTGGCACCGGCAAGACCAGGGCTGTCGATTTGCATTCGTCATCGTCAGAAGGACCCAGCGCTTTGGTGTCATGGTATCTCTTACTCCCAAAAGCCCCATTAATTGTACGTCGCACGCACCCGCTAGTCAATCGCTGTAACTCGCTCATACCTATCCAAGCACATTCGGCCGAGCTGATTGTAATTACCTCATTTTATCTCTCTAACTGTCGCTGTCGCCTATCTCACAACCAGCGTTCCCTTCGTTCTCTCCTACTACTACTATTGTCTCCTCTCACTCTCACTGTCTCCTTCTTTCTCACTCTTCCTGCTACTATCTCATTTATTCCGTCTCACTGCTGCTGTCTCTTCTCACTCTAATTATATCTCCTTTCCCCGTAGTCATTGTCATAGTCTCTGTCTCTCATTATTACTGGCTCTCAATCAGTTCATCTTTTTCCATCTCTCTGTTACTCTTCAACTGGCACTATCTTCTTCATTCTTTTTCGGATTCTGTTGTGTCACTTTTTCAACTATGTTCCACTGCCACAGTGTCTCTCTCTTCCTCTCACACTGCCATTGCATCCTTCACTCTTTTTATACTATAACCACTGTTTACTATCTTCCAGTATTTTATTACTTTACCGTCCCTTTCCCACCGCCACTGCCTCTTTCTCTCTCAGCATAATTAAGCGCGAATATGTTCGCATATCAAAATTTTTGGGGAAATTTTTAAGAGTGTTGAGGTAGGTACAGTGAAGCAGCTGGCAGCCCACTTTTCAGTCAGAGCCTGTTAAACAGGAGATTCATCGCTTTTGTGCTCAGATAGAAGCATTTTCCCTCTAATTCCCTTCTTTTCCCTGCCACATCAGGTTGTGTCATTTATATGAACATAACTTTACGGGCCAGTAAAATTTTATAGTCTGCTTATGTAAAACTGAAATAACGCAAAACTAATTTTACAGCTCAGAAGGGATTGGACGGGCACAAACATTTTGCATGTGCTTCTGTACTAGAACATGGGGCTCAAGAAATCTTCTGATGATAACGGAGACACTGCAAAGCACATTTATCAGTGCTACGTCACTTTATAAACTATGTTTTCTCCTCACAATTGATATTACGTACGTATTTTACAAGTAGAAGTAGGGTAACTTCCCAACTCTGTATCTCGGAAACGGATAGAAATAGCAAGAAATCTTACAACGTTGTTCTTGATCGGGATCTCAGGAATATATCTTACTTGCTGTGCATAGTCGACATGGTATCCGCGGCTCGATGTTGTTTTTCTCGAAGGAGGCGCCCAAAAACTAATGATGCATCTATAAGCCCATTGAAGCCCATTTTTTTTATTGAGTCATCAATCTTCTGATAGGTTTGATGCGGTCCGCCACGAATTTCTCTCCTGCGCCAACCTCTTCATCTCATAGTAGCACTTGCAATCTATGTCCTCAATTATTTGCTGGATGTATTCGAATTTCTGTCTTCCTCTACAGTTATTACCCTCTACAGCTCCCTCTAGTACCATGGAAGTAAGTCCCTGATGAGTTAACAGATGTCCTTTCATCCTGTCCCTTCTCCTTGTCAGTGTTTTCCACATATTCCTCTCCGATTCTGTGCAGAACCTCCTAATTCCTTACCTTACCAGTCCACTTACTTTTCAACATTCGTTTCGCTATTACTAGCTAAAATTTATTACAGAACTCAATTGGTCTTTCTACTCCCTCATTCCTTGTTCCAAGCCCATATTCTTCTGTAACCCTCTCTTCTACTCCTTACCCCACATCTGCGTTCCAGTCCTTCATGACAGATTTTCATCTCTCTTTGCGTACTGTATTACCGTTTCAATATCCTCATATACTCTATCTCTTCAGCTTGCGATCGGCATGCGTACCTGAACTATCGTTGACGGTGATGGTTTCATGTCCATTCTGATAAGAGCAACCCTATCACTGCACTGTCCACAGTAACGCACTCTCTACCCTACCTTCTAGTTCATAACGAATCCTACTATCGTTATGCTATTTTCTAATGCTGTTGATTTTACCCAATACTCATCAGACCAGAAATCCTTGTCTTCTTTCCATTTCGCTTCACTGACCCTTGCTATATCTAGATTAAGCCTTTGCATTTCCCTTTTCAGATTTTATAGCTTCCCTACCACGTTCAAGCTTTTGACATCCCACGCCCCGACTCGTAGATATCCTTTCATAATAGAGCGCATCAAATGCAAAGGAATCACCAATTTTGCTCCATTTGCCTAAATAGGAGGAAGTGTGTAATGTTCAAACTTCGACCATGTGCTATGGGATGGTGACCCTAAAACGATTCTCCTGTTGGGTACACAAATGGTTCCGGCTCAAGAGCTATCCAAAATACTTAAACCTACCTTTCTATCATCGACAGAGCGCGAAGCAAGGAATGAAGATTGGGTTGAACGTCCCGTCGACATCGAGGTCATTGGAGACGGAACACAGGCTCGGATTCTGTCAAGGAAGGACATCGGGCGTGACCTTTCAAATGAGCCATACTGCTATTTGTCTGGAGCGATTTAGGGAATCTCAGAAAACTTAAATGTGGATAAAGAAAATGGTTCAAATGACTCTGAGCACTATGGGACTTAACTTCTGTGGTCATCAGTCCCCTAGAACTTAGAACTACTTAATCCTAACTAACCTAAGGACGTCACACACACCCATGCCCGAGACAGGATTCGAACCTGCGACCGTAGCGGTCGCGCGGTTGCAGACTGTAGCGCGTAGAACCGCTTGGCCGGCTTTTCACTCTTACTCCGGCCGGCTAAATGTGTATCACCGGACGCAGGTTTGAGAAGTTGTTCTCAGGAATGTGAGTCCAAGTTGCTAACCACTGCACCACCTCGCTCGGTAACAGACCCCGACGTATGAGCCCCAGAAGAATACCGTTTTTATGGGCGGCGTTTTGGGTCATATTTTAGAGCGAGTGGTGTCGCACGTGTACCGATTATTTCAAAACTAATCACCATAACAGTTAATACATTTATCCCATTGTGAGAGAAGATGCTCAGTGCCTTCATCATTGTCTACGGAAACACCACGGCGCCCAGGCGTGGACTTCTTCGTCCGAAGCAAATCCTCGGCCACGAATTTATTTCTCCAGGGCTCCAAAAATATGAAATTCGCATGGAGAGAGATCAGCACTATACTGATGATGTGTAAGGGCTTCCCAGCGAAACTTCTATGCGGGTCCACATGTTGTCAAGGTTGTTTCGATTACGCTCCAGACGTTTCACAGGGAAGCTCTATCACATCTTTCATAGAGTTTCGATATCTCTCCACGCGATTTCCATATTTTTGGAGCCCCTCAGAAAAACATTCATGGCCATCGATTTGCTTCGACTAAGAAGTGCACGCCTGGGTGCAATCATAGTTTTGTAGGCAATCGCATACATTTTTCCATGAAGGCATTGATCGTATTATCACACAGTAGGATAATTGTATTAACAATCATGACGATTACTTCTGAAGTAATTAATAGTATACTTACTTTTTTCTCATCTGTCTCGTTTTCATTCCATTGCCCCTTATATATGCAGTAAGTGGAAAATGTTGTTGTCAGCGAATGGAAATAAATTTTTCAGTGCCAACATTTTAGGTTTAGCTTCACCATTACTGTTATGAATTACATTTATAATAAAAAAATACTGCAACCATTTCCAATTTATTTTCTTTCCACTGCAAGTTTCAGGGGTTTCAATTTCCACGATTAGGTGCATTTTTAATAACGTATGTATGTATTCTATGCACGACTTATATATAATCTGTGGCACTGTCTTGTAGAAAAGACAAAAACACTACTTCTGTATAAGCAGTCAGAAACTTCCTCATAAATTTGAAACTAGTACTAAATGTTGTTTTGTTTTTTGGTTTCTGCTAGCAGATAGTGTCAGGCTATAAACAGGCCATAGCTACAAGCAGTACGTAAATGTCATATTAATTGATATCTCGTGATGGAAGTTTTTAACTACGGATGTTGTTTATCGCTGCAACGACAAGTTTTTGGTTATACCGGTCTTTTGCATCTCCATTTTAAGATGATCGTTAAAACCACTCAGAAAACTGGTTTCTGAAATAACCGATTTTCAGTTTTTATTGCTATTATTTCCAGCAATAAAGACAGACAATTAAGGAAGACTGAAAAGTTCCAAGACTCCCTCAGACATTTGCATTATTCATTTCACTATACATTGAACCCATAAAATGAAATTACTTAGGCAAATAAGTAAAAATTTTGTCCATCCACCATTAGCTGCGTTTCTCGAAAATTAATGGATCACCGGGTTCCCTACTGATTCTAATTTTTTTAACCTCTGCTCAAAAATCGTATTGCAATCGAGAACTACACCACTATTTTGACATTACGAATAGTCGGGCCGTAAGGTTGAATTTGAGAACTCTAGTTCTCGTGTTATATTATGCAGATAAAGCCATATAATTTTGACACAGGTAGAAGATCAGCTACTTTCAATATTAATTGTCAAATATGAATCTATTGTTAAGATTTAAATTTCTTACTGTCGTCATAGATTTCCGTTTTATTATCTAATAGAAATGACATACGAATAGTACGCTTCTGTATGAATTTTGCAGCGTTCTTTTTCATTAATAATTTCGAATAGAAAACCCGTATTTAGTCAGAAATAGATCATTACTTTTCAATGAGATTTTGAATAAAATTAATTTTGAGCTGACAAAACCAGATATGCTCTTTCAATTAATTCAAATGAAGAATTTAGATACTCTGCAAAATGCAATTGTTACCAGGTGTAATTATATGGCAATAGTTACAATTTCAGTAATGAATTAATCAATTGGCCAATATTTATTGGCTCATCGGTTCATAAGTATGTTCTATAATATGTTGACCTGTAAGTTGACTCCATTCATCAGAAACAATATCATTTAAGGACGAAACCAGTCTTTCAGAAACCACAGAACGTCCTACCAAAATCGTTTTTAAAAAACGAAAAAACACAAGAGCTGTAGCACTACTGCTGTACTAAACTGATACATCGGCTTTATATTCCAATTATCACTGATAAATAAAAATACCGATTACTAACAACTAAAATACCGATATCAGTTTTTCACATCCATAGGTTGACCCTTTCGAAGCAACCAGTGGAAGGAAAATTGATTGTGATTAGTCATGGAGATTTAAATTAAAAATATTCGTGAATTTTGAATCCAATAATGAGGCGTATGTCTGGAAATAATAGCGATAGGTATCGCATAAAAATTGTCGTACCTTTCAATCGCCGTATGTGCAAATCGAAGATCGTTAAGGTCTCGTGCGAGGATGCTACTGGACTCTGATGATGATGTACATAGGGCTGACAGGGAGATACCTGGCAGCACTGCGTACAAAAGTTTGCATCAGTGTGCCTTCAATGTTCCGTTTATTAAGTGCCAGCCTGAATAATTCCGCGTTGCTGCTCCACAGATTTATGACTTTCTGTCAGTTTGCCTTCAGTTTTCCTGGTACCGTAAGTGCCATCCTAAATTATTCCATCTTCTCATTCGTCAGATTTATGACAACTGCACACGCCCAAGTGAAGAACTTGCTAAGTACCGTGCTGTATTGATGGCTGACAAGCGGACAGTCCAATGAATCGGCTCTCAAATATTAAGAGACGCTTATTTAGAGAGCAATTCCCGGCCAAGGGCGTGCTCTGCTCTTCCCAGTTCGCCTCCTTGTCCAGTTTCCAGTGGCGGTAAACATGAATTTATGAAGCAAAAAGTGGACTGCCGGCTGTACTTACTAGATTGTTTCACCTTAACTTTTAATCAGTAATTTCGTTTATTGTGGGTTCTGCCTTGCAGTATGCAATTTTACCGTAATTCACGTTCATCTCCCGTTATTGGTGGTATTATTGTTTATGATTAAGTAAAGCTCCTCACTTACTGCATTCACGTTTCCTTGCTTCTGAGCCATTTAGTGAGAAAAGAATCAGTGCTCGTCTCTTATTGCAGCTTCAGTTGTTATAGCGATTTGGCGCTATAAGCAAGGACATCGAGAGGCTGTGATAATTACCTTTCATAACAGACATTCGCTAAACGCTTTACAAGTTCAGTTTGTATTAATTTGCCTCCCGCTCTCCTGGAACACGTTCATCTACATGTGCATTTCTTACTTCATATACTTATTGTTTAATTATTAAATCTTCGACGCATTTGCCTAAACTTTCAATTTTAGTCGTGTGCACAAGTATTTTGATTGGTCATCTTTCACTGTTTTCCTCCCTGTAGTAATGCAAATACTGTGTGTCTGCTGCCTTCACAGGCGCCAGTATTTATCTTCATCCCTATTTCCGTTCTGCGATTTTCCCATTGTACCACATAGTTGCCGAAGTAAATCAGGCGATACTGAGCTAAATAAATTAGGAAATAAGACATTAATATTGCGGGGCTGTTTCGGCAGAAAAATAACTGACAGTGGTTGAAGTAAGCCGTGAAAGTACTCAACGTCGAAACATGAGACTGACCGAACTGCGCGAATAAACTAGATGTCGGGGTTTCCAAACAGTCATGTGTACTGATTTTTGTCATCAAGCAGTATATCTGTGAGAATTCCAGTGCACAGTTCCAGTTTTTGCCGCTAGTCAGCGCCACATTCGCTGAAAAATCCTAGATGGAAATGGCAGGAAATTGAAGAATACAACATGGCAGTGGTCGGAAATTTCAAAATCCAATGAGGTGGTAGTGGAAAATATAGAACTACAGGGTCGCAGCGGATATTCATTGACACAAGCGGTTTTGATAAAGGGCACATTGTTATGGCACTGCGGCATCTCTCAAACGGCGCTGGTGAAATAACGAGTAAGCCGTATCGTGTGGGACCTCCACGTCTCATCAGAAAACGCAGAAATTGAGGATCGTGCGCTGGGCAGCGGTCCGTGGCAGATCCAACGTCACAGTACAGGCCTGCTGCAGGCGCAAGTGTTTCGGAGCACATAGTTCAAAGTCCATTGTGGAACATGGAGCTCCACAGCACACGACCCTTACGTGTTCCCGCGTAGACCCGACGACATCGTCAATTAGGATTGCAGCGGGCACAGATTCACTGAGGTCTCGCCTGGTCAAATGAATAGCATTTATTGTTATACCAGGTCGACCGTTGTGACCTTACACGCCGTCATCCGGGTGAATGGCTGCTTGAAACCACGCCACAAATACAGGACGGTGAGGGCAGATTTACGGTACAGCTACAGGACAGTATTACTGTTCGGTTTTGGAGCATCACCTGCGACCAGCTTTGCGAAAGAAGCGGCGACACTTTCTGCGCAACCCACCCATCAATTTGCACGACAGTGCGCGGGTGCATACGGCGCAAGCTGTGGCTGCTCTGTTCGGTCGATGGGACTGGGAAGTACTGAACCGTCCACCATACTCACCAGAATTAAGTACTGGTGATTTTGATTTGATTCCGAAGATGAAGGAACCACTTCGTGCCATTCGCTTCAGAACTGTTCCAGAGATTCGACAGGCTGTAGACCGCTCCATTCGCACAATCAACAGAACAGGCTCTGCTAACGGTATACTACGCCTTCCACATCTCTGGCAACGGGTTTTATACAACGCTGGTGACTACTTTGAAGGGCAGTAACAGGTGCACACATTTAACTCTCTTTTAGCGGTTGTGAATAAGTAGTGGCCACTATTTAAGTTCCAACCCTCGTTTTATACACTCAGTTTTTCTTCATTAGGCTAACTGCTTCAACAAACATACATCTGAATGTGCTTGAGCAGAGGCTGAAACCAAAGCTTGGTACTCCTTCCACGGATTACATCTTTAACCAAGATGGATGACCCTGAAATTGGTATATAGAGGTTCGCACGTTTTTAAAAAACATCTTCAAAATCTTTGGATGAGTCGTACCGGACACGACGACGCTTTGTCCTGCTCTTGGCTACCTAACTCCTCGTACCTGACGCACAAGCATTTTTTATCATTAGAATGCATTAAGGATCATGTGTATGGGGTTCCTTTGCCAACATTAATTCCAGAACGCAAAATGGGCCTGTCTGATTCACTCGCGTCGTTGACTCCACGTACCGTATGCTTGAAAGTGCATGACATGCAGTCGATTACAATTTAGATATTGTCCACATCGCCAAGTCGAGTTATGTAGAATAAAATGTGTAAAACAACAGAACTTTAATTTTTCATTCTTTGTAATTCTTTTCGGTGTGTCGCTGTGCATGAAATGTACTTTCTAATAACAATATTCATTTTGAAATTGCCTGCATTTTTTAAAATCATTTGGAAAACAGGTCACAGTCAGGTATAATTCATGCGTGTCTCATTCACTTGGACAGCATGCTAAAAGTGCACAATTGATTCTCAAACTTGTTGCCAGCAGTTCAGTTTTAAGCGCAAATAAAAGCTTTCGCTATCATCTGAGTAGCATCACGAGGCAATTTCCTGAAGGCGTGTGGAAGCCTTTGCCACGACATACCACGTTTTTGCTTCCGCATCGTGTTAATTTTATTTGCAGGTTTCGTGGGCCTCAGGCTTATTTAAACGGCAAGTTTGTTCCATCCGGTCGTAACTCACTTCCTCCGGATTCATTCTGACGTGGTTCCGGCCTTTCTAACCCCCTGTCCCCTTTCCAGCACTGGAAAAACGTATGACTGCCAACAAAACGAAGGTAGGCTCCAACAGGCATTTGTAACCGATTGTAAAACGTTGTAGCGTCTTCCTCTCCAGTTTTGCTCTTTTTTATGCCGACTGCGACCGTTTCTGCCGTAGTGATTTTTTCGCCTGCCACACAATTTTATTCCTGCTGAGACAAAACGTAATTTCCTTTGTTTCTTGCACGTTTCTCTCCTGTATTTTGCCAAAGTATTGGAAATAACAGGAAATTCATCTCTTTACGTAGTTCGGATGTAGCCACACTTGGTCGTCGTTAATCCTAAACAGAAAAAAAAAGTTTCTAATGATGCCAGTCTCGTAATGTCAGTGCCTCAAGTTGAAACTGATAGTACTACGATAACTAGTATTCGAGCAGACTGATCAGATTTGTAAATACTTTTTGCTAGTCAGATTTTGGCACTCAACTTACTTTTCACAACGAAGACTGAGCCTACTGAACCGTCTGTACTTTTCATTGGGTTGAAATACATTTTCAGGGATTGTCTACGTTATTCAGATATGGTGCAAACCAACGAAACTGACATATCTTTTACCTAGAATCCGAGCTGTTGCCGTCTGCTTGCACACAGCTACATAGATCTGATCAAGGAAGGGGATATTGCACACCATATTGACCTTTCAGTTATCTTTCCTGATGAGTCCCCTTGGATCTTAAGTAGACACGAGACAACGTACTTTACTGCCATCATAGTAGTCCTTGCGGTCTTAAAGGTATATGGATTGCCACTAAAAACACAGTGAACTCCTTGGTCACATCTTTCCTCCATACTATAAGTGATTTCTTCAACGCTCCTTCACATGATAAAACAGTGAGTTACCTGTCTTCCCCATACCCTAAATGTAACTTTGCTGAACCGACTGGGCTACTGTTGCGTTCAACATACGAATAACCAAAGTGCTGCTACCTCTGTATTGTGCTCTCAGCGTGCAGTTTGACTCGACTTAACTTTGCTGCATTTTGCATCAGGTTACTCGAGTCCCAAATATATTTTAAAAATTGATCGTCTTTCATTTATTAGCCCACGGTTCTGCTAGTTTTGCGTCTCAGGATGTCACTACCTTCTGACAGAACTTTTTGATCCAATGCGTACATCGTACCCTCCGCCCCCCCCCCCCCCCCCCTCCATGCCACCAAAAACTTTTCTGTTAACATCATGGAAAACGTTACGATGGAAAATGGTATGGTACTGGGGTGTCACAAACTCCGCATCACACATCGTACAAATGCAAATGCTTCATCAACAGAAACAGTTGCGGCCATGCCCCGGGTGTGATCTTACATGGAACAATAGTATAAAATATCAAAATATAAGCGAGGTGTAAATACTGGAACGAGATGGCCCATAAATCAGAATAAAGTTGTGAATTCCCCTAAGGAAAATGAAAAAGTTTTTTCATTAGCGAGTCATTCATGTCACAGAATTCCCTGGGAGTAATAATATGCCGGGACACCAAGCGAAACGTAAAAATTGAATTTGTAGTCTTGGTAAAATGTAGCCTATGGGATATCCTACACCATAATATTCGTAAGTGTTTCTGACCCATTATAGGTTAGGCTAACAGAGTATATCGAGTCTATGCAATGACATCAGTAGAGCGTTTTACTCACAAGAGATAATTTTTGCTTTGTTTATTTTCATGTATTCATCAGGTTGCGTGAGACTATGAGAGCCAAGCCTACTTATTCATTGTAATCAGTATTTATTTTACAGAAAAATAATTAGAAATTTTCAAAAGAAAAGTTTTTAAGGAAGTGTGTGAGTAAATACTGTAACACATTACAGCTGCTGCTACTGCCGATTATGAGTTCAGGGAGACTAAATATCTAAGGCCATCAGTCTCCTCTACACCACTCTGGAAGGGGTCGGTGTACTTCATCTGTCTGCGACTAGAGTAAATCCAATGTGCAAGTGCGAGGGAGATTGCGAAGTGTTTGTGTAGCGTGTATCTGAAGCGGGACGTGAGTGCCAATCCGGTATTTAGGCAGTGGGATATGGGAAACTACCACAAAACCAAATCACGTCTGGCCGACATTCGAGTCCTACAACTTTTCGGCCGGGCAGACTCGAACCAGGGCCGATGTATGAGGGCTATTCGGAAAGTAAGGTCCGGTCGGTCGCAAAATAGAAATCACAGTGTACACCAAAAGTATTTTATTTGCATTGCAGTCGCCTCTCCGACTTAGATATTTGTCGTAAAGCGCAGTCCGGAACCGCGCGACTGCTACGGTCGCAGGTTCGAATCCTGCCTCGGGCATGGATGTGTGTGATGTTCTTAGGTTAGTTCGATTTAATTAGTTCTAAGTTCTAGGGGACTGATGACCACAGCTGTTAAGTCCCATAGTGCTCAGAGCTATTTGAACCATTTGTCGTAAAGTTGAGTCAGTTTTCCAGTACCGTCGTCGTATCATGTAAGGCAACCGTCTGTGCTTTATGCCACTTCTCTACGCTGGACTGCAGTTTGCTGTCTGTGCCAAAATGCTTTCTTCTTAGTCAGCTGTTCATGTGAGAAGAGGTGAACATCAGAAGGAGAAAAGTCTGGGATGTATGGTGGGTGACCAAATATTTCCCATAGAAAACGCTACAGGGGCGTCCTCATTGGGGTTGCAAAACACCCGATGAAAGCTCACAGCAGGCACCCACACTTTGCGGGAGTTGTTCTAGACAAATTTACATGTTCACTGTGTGCTCATAACGGAAAAGAGCGACATGACGGGGTGGACAGGCATGCTAGAGACACTGCCCAACACATTTGTGCAAAGTTTCACAATATTTTCACTTTCGTATCAGTTTCGCAACCTACCGGATCTTACTTTCCGAATAGCTCTCGTACTTCCCTATACGGGATGAGGGCGCTTTAACGTGCCCGAATATCTGGGTGGGTTTAACAGGAGAAAGAGAAACGTTTACAGCTGCTCCAAGGAGGTCCTGAACAGAATAGAAGGACCGTGTCATAAGGTCACAGTTTAACCTTTAAACTAAATCCGTGTCGGAAACAATATGCAGTGTGTTTTATTGTGTCAAGCGTAAATCTGTTTTCTGAAACCCGTCTGCTGACGTTACCGAACGTCATACTAGACAGACATTTACACTGCGGCCCACGTCTTTTACAATAACACTGGCGCCATCAGCAAAGAGACCACCTCTTCGACTCTTGTATCACGTTTAGTGGAAGATGATTGGTTTATATCAATGAAACTAAAGTAACAGGAACAGAAACCTGTTCCACGTTACATTTTACATTGACAAACGGTCTGATACAAACTTCTTCCCTGTTTGTTGAGATTTATGGAAACGTTCTGTCTCCTACTTTCCAGATATGAACCAAACCACTGGTAAGTATGGCGTCTCCCCTTAACTTTTGAGTTGTACTTATACGACAAATTAAAACAGGTAGCTATGGCAGAAACTGGAACATCGCGGGGAGGGAGACGGTTGTAGGTTCGGGTGTTGAGGAGAGCCAGGTATCCACAATATTATTGGCTATAATATTACTTGGGCCACTCAAAAGTTTTATTCGGGGCTCCCTTCCAGTTTTATGCTTTCTTATTATAGCAAGTATTTTTATATACTTGAGTTTTTAATTTTTATTGACCCTTATTATTGTGGTTATTACTGTGAGCATTTTATCAGCAATTCTTAGAACATTAGTTACCAGTAATAACTGTCATGGTTTGTTGTCATGACAACATTTAGCAATTGAACACTATCGTAGCTCACAGCCTGCAGGCGCCATCTGCCGAGAGCTGCTGGCACTAGTCTTAGCGGCCTTATGTGTTTTCATATCCGGTGTGATGTGTGCAACCAGAATAGGTACTATACGTCTATCATATTCACAATGTATGGCTTTAATGTAGATCTGATCCCGCTTGGTTTGCACTGGAATGCACTACGTGCCGTAATAAAGTAAGCTGCTACCTCTTTCTCGTTTCCAGGTTGAGTTGTCAATTTAGGGACGAAGAAAGTTACATATTTTTTAAGAATACCTTTAGGAACATTTTTTTGTTTTATGCTATTGTATAGGACACCGCGCAGTGTTTCTAAGATCTGGAAGGGACACATATCATGAGTGGCATCCAATCGATAGAAAACGTCAATAAGTTGTTCAATATTTTCTTGGTAATCCAATCTCACTAAATGGAGTCACGTCAATATTATTAAATTTTGTATTTATTTCATATGGGAAGCCGAAGATGCCTAACTAAAGGTGAAACACGTAATTGGGAAATAATACAAAAACTCTGCAACAAAGACTACTTGTTTCTTCACATCACAAATACTGGTTGCTGCGCCAAGCCGTTATGAACTGGAAAAAGTTTTAAGTCAACATCATCTGCTGTCGACTTCGTAAAAAGTCTAAACCGGTAACGATACCATTTGAGTAAACTGAGGCTGAAACATATAATTCTTCGCACCCAAACACATATATATAGTTATCGCGAAGATATAATCTGCTTCTTACCAACACATATAGAGAAATAGAACCTATTATTCTTACGAAGCCGGGTAACGGAAAAGCTTTAGTCTGTGGAGCTTTGAAAATTATCTACTTTGATGCCATAGTGCATCACGAACAACGGATACAATGATACCGCACTGTCCTGGTACTGCTGCAGATACATCGACCTTGACATCATTTAATGAATTTTACGTAGGATGATTTTTATTAAATGACGATTACTACAATAGGATAGTTTTCGGACACTAATTTTTAATTTTAGTTTCCTCACTTATTTTTTTATTTTTTTTATTTTATTTTATTTTTTTTTTTTTTTTTTTTGTAACATTCAGATAAGATGGTCCACGTGACACCTCACATTCCAACATTCACAAAAATTTACGGACGTTGTACTTTTACCAAAGGCTTTGATCAGGTTGTTACTTTTGTTCCTTGGGGGCGTCTATCCCCAGCATCGTATTTACGTATTTTTTGCCAGATTTATACATTGCTTGTGGCTTACCTGCACCATGTGCGTACTTTGCTGCCGTTTTTCATAACTTACACCACTACTACAACCTTTTACATCTCATGTTTGTTGTATATTACTGTATATTTTTCAGTTGTGATATGTTCAACATTTTGGCATTTTCAAAATTTACAATTGTTAGAAGCCATATTGTTTTATACTGTCATAGTTTTAAACTAAGCCAATTGTTACCTTACAAGATTCCAGCTTTTTCACGTGGACTAGTAACCAGACGTACGATTACTATGATATATTTTTATACTGTGTTTTTATGTTCATGTACGTTTAGCCGTTGTATGGTTCGAGTTTCTGTATAACAAAGAAAAAGGATATAAATTTTTTCCAAGTATTGATGTGTACACTCATAGGGTACTTTAATTGTGTTTTACATTTTGTATGATGTTATGCAGTTGTGGTGCCTCATTTTTTACATTAATTGAGTCATTACGCAAAGGCATTGTAAACATACAAGTTGTTTTTCATAAACAGGACCTGAAGATGAAGCAAATGTAGCGTTGACTTGTCTGAGTAACGAATACTTACAAAATAGGACTCTGGTTTCCATTCCCGTTTACTTACATTGTTAGCCCCTGTCCCACGTCCACAAGAAGAATCGACTTGCACCAGCTGGATACAAAAGAAGACCTCGTGACGTTAATAACGTCGGTATTTTACCACTATCGACAAATGGTGATGTTTCGTCATTCGAAATAAACTCCTTATACAACACAAGAGACGGTGCTATTTCTACTGCAGAGAGCATCAACAAGCGGTGCCAACGTTTCCGACGTGTCTGTCAAGTTTCTCTCCAGCCACACATCTGCCGCCATCGCCCCAGTGTTTCTCCCGGTGTGTTACTGCGAGAACAATTGTCACACCTGGGACGCGGCACCAGCGAGCACTTCGGCGCACGTTCCCAGGTCTCAAACAGGAGTAGCGCGGCGTGAATTCCAAAAGGGAATCTCCGTGGCCCACCCACCTGCCTCGCAACCTGTTTCGCCGTCGTTCCTCCGCTCTCGCGGAGACAACTTGAGCGCCGTTTGTTGCTGGTGTGCAAATGAAACACGACAGCTGCTCCATGTTTTGTGTTACGGAGACTGGGATCTCATTCGATTCTTCTGGTCGAAGCGGACAGCAGGGAGAGAGAGACTGTGCTCTTACCATTATTTGGAGCAATTCCGTGGAGCCTTTCGTTTGGTAATGACGTCAGCAAAAACATTAAGGGGGGTAGAACGTCAAACGGGCCGACTTGGAGCAGGAGAGGCATCACAGGACATTTTAATTTCCACTGTCTATACTTTTACAAATAAATTCATAAAACTTTGTCAGCATCACCAGGAAGGATTCAGGATTCACACTCACTGCAGTGGAACATCGAAAAGATAACAAAATAAACTTCTTTTACGGGTGAAATTTCATCATTTTTTTCACTTACTAATGGCAGCATTTGTTGCTGTAGGTACACTTTTCTTCATAAGTTAGAGAGATTCTTCGATGAATTTTGCACAGCATACAAACCATACATACAGGTGTATGAAACTCTAGAATGTATTTAATTTATGAAAAAACGAATGAGCTGTTATATTTTAAACTTCATGTTTAGAAAAATCACAAATTTTCTAGTTAATTTTTACCACAGTTTTTAATAGATTTGTAAAATTCTAGAGTTTCATACACCTTTGAGTATGGTTTGTACGCTGTGCAAAATTCATCTAAGAATCTCTCTTACTCATGTAGAAAAGTGTACCTTTCTTTTTTTTTTTTTTTTTTTTTGGTCATCAGTCTACTGACTGGTATGATGCGGCCCGCCACGGATTCCTTTCCTGTGCTAACCTCTTCATCTCAGAGTAGCACTTGCAACCTACGTCCTCAATTATTTGCTCGACGTATTTCAATCTCTGTCTTCCTTTACAGTTTTTGCCCTCTACAGCTCCCTCTAGTACCATGGAAGTCATTCCCTCATGTCTTAGTAGGTGTCCTATCATCCTGTCCCTTCTCCGTATCAGTGTTTTCCACATATTCCTTTCCTCTCCGATTCTGCGTAGAACCTCCTCATTCCTTACCTTATCAGTCCACCTAATTTTCAACATTCGTCTATAGCACCACATCTCAAATGCTTCGATTCTCTTCTGTTCCGGTTTTCCCACAGTCCATGTTTCACTACCATACAATGCTGTAGTCCAGACGTACATCCTCAAAATTTCTTCCTCAAATTAAGGCCGGTATTTGATATTAGTAGACTTCCCTTGGCCAGAAATGTCTTTTTTGCCATAGCGAGTCTGCTTTTGATGTCCTCCTTGCTCTGTCCGTCATTGGTTATTTTACTGCCTAGGTAGCAGAATTCCTTAACTTCATTGACTTCGTGACCATCAATCCTGATGTTAAGTTTCTCGCTGTTCTCATTTCTACTATTCCTCATTACCTTCGTCTTTCTCCGATTTACTCTCAAACCATACTGTGTACTCATTGGACTGTTCATTCCGTTCAGCAGATCATTTAATTCTTCTTCACTTTCACTCAGGATAGCAATGTCATCAGCGAATCGTATCATTGATATCCTTACACCTTGTATTTTAATTCCACTCTTGAACCTTTCTTTTATTTCCATCATTGCTTCCTCGATGTACAGATTGAAGAGTAGGGACGAATGGCTACAGCCTTGTCTTATACCCTTCTTAATACGAGAACTTCGTTCTTGATCGTCCACTCTTATTATTCCCTCTTCGTTGTAGTACATATTGTATATGACCCGTCTCTCCCTATAGCTTACCCCTACTTTTTTCAGAATTTCGAACAGCTTGCACCATTTTATATTGTCGAACACTTTTTCCAGGTCGACAAATCCTATGAAAGTGTCTTGATTTTTCTTTAGCCTTGCTTCCATTATTAGCCGTAACGTCAGAATTGCCTCTCTCGTCCCTTTACTTTTCCTAAAGCCAAACTGATCGTCACCTAGCGCATTCTCAATTTTCTTTTCCATTCTTCTGTATATTATTCTTGTAAGCAGTTTCGATGCATGAGCTGTTAAGCTGATTGTGCGATAATTCTCTAACTTGCCAGCTCTTGCCGTCTTCGGAATTGTGTGGATGATGCTTTTACGAAAGTCAGATGGTATATCGCCAGACTCATATATTCTACACACCAACGTGAATAGTCGTTTTGTTGCCACTTCCCCCAATGATTTTAGAAATTCTGATGGAATCTATCCCTTCTGCCATATTTGACCGTAAGTCCTCCAAAGCTCTTTTAAATTCCGATTCTAATACAGGATCCCCTATCTCTTCTAAATCGACTCCTGTTTCTTCTTCAATCACATCAGACAAATCTTCACCCTCATAGAGGCTTTCAATGTATTCTTTCCATCTATCTGCTCTCTCCTCTGCATTTAACAGTGGAATTCCCGTTGCACTCTTAATGTTACCACCGTTGTTTTTATTGTCACCAAAGGTTGTTTTGACTTTCCTGTATGCTGAGTCTGTCCTTCCGACAATCATATCTTTTTCGATGTCTTCTCATTTTTCCTGCAGCCTTTTCGTCTTAGCTTCCCTGCACTTCCTATTTATTTCATTCCTCAGTGACTTGTATTTCTGTATTCCTGATTTTCCCGGAACATGTTTGTATTTCCTCCTTTCATCAATCAACTGAAGTATTTCTTCTGTTACCCACGGTTTCTTCGCAGCTACCTTCTTTGTACCTATGTTTTCCTTCCCAACTTCTGTGATGGCCATTTTTAGAGATGTCCATTCCTCATCAACTGTACTGCCTACTGCGCTATTGCCGGCCGCGGTGACCGTGCGGTTCTGGCGCTGCAGTCCGGAACCGCGGGACCGCTACGGTCGCCGGTTCCAATCCTGCCTCGGGCATGGGTGTGTGTGATGTCCTTAAGTTAGTTAGGTTTAAGTAGTTCTAAGTTCTCGAGGACTTATGACCTAAGATGTTGAGTCCCATAGTGCTCAGAGCCATTTGAACCATTTGAACATACTGCGCTATTCCGTATTGCTGTATCTACCGCGTTAGACAACTTCAAACGTATCTCGTCATTCCTTAGTACTTCCGTATCCCACCTCTTTGCGTATTGATTCTTCCTGACTAATGTCTTGAATTTCAGCCTACTCTTCATCACTACTATATTGTGATCTGAGTCTATATCTGCTCCTGGGTACGCCTTACAATCCAGTATCTGATTTCGGAATCTCTGTCTGACCATGATGTAATCTAATTGAAATCTTCCCGTATCTCCCGGCCTTTTCCAAATATACCTCCTCCTCTTGTGATTCTTGAACAGGGTATTCGCTATTACTAGCTGAAACTTGTTACAGAACTCAATTAGTCTTTCTCCTCTTTCATTCCTTGTCCCAAGCCCACATTCTCCTGTAACCTTCTCTTCTGCTCCTTCCCCTACAACTGCATTCCAGTCGCCCGTGACTATTAGATTTTCGTCCCACTTTACATACTGCATTATCCTTTCAATATCCTCATACACTTTCTCTATCTGTTCATCTTCAGCTTGCGATGTCGGCATGTATACCTGAACTATCATTGTCGGTGTTGGTCTGCTGTCGATTCTGATTAGAACAACCGGGCCACTGAACTGTTCACAGTAACACACCCTCTGCCCTATCTTCCTATTCATAACGAATCCTACACCTGTTATACCATTTTCTCCTGCTGTTGATATTACCCGATACTCATCTGACAAGAAATCCTTGTCTTCCTTCCACTTCACTTCACTGACCCCTTCTATATCTAGACTGAGCCTTTGCATTTCCCTTTTCAGATTTTCTAGTTTCCCTACCACGTTCAAGCTTCTGACATTCCACGCCCCGACTCGTAGCACGTTATCCTTTCGTTGATTAGTCAATCTTTTTCTCATGGTAACCTCCCCCTTGTCAGTGCCCTCCCGGAGATCCGAATGGGGGACTAGTCCGGAATCTTTTGCCAATGGAGAGATCATCATGACACTTCTTCAATGACAGGCCACATGTCCTGTGGATACACGTTACGTGTCTTTAATGCAGTGGTTTCCATTGCCTTCTGCATCCTCATGTCGTTGATCATTGCTGATTCTTCCGCCTTTAGGGGCAATTTCCCACCCCTAGGACAAGAGAGTGCCCTGAACCTCTATCCGCTCCTCCACCCTCTTTAACAAGGCCGTTGTCAGAATGAGGCTGACTTCTTATGCCGGAAGTCTTCAGCCGCCAATGCTGATTATTTATCAAAATTTAGACAGTGGCGGGGATCGAACCCGGGACCAAAGACGTTTTGATTATGAATCAAAGACGCTATCCCTAGACAACGGGTCTAGCAACAAATGCTGCCATTAGTAAGTGAAAAAAATGATGAAATTTCACATGTAAAAAAAATTATTTTTTTATGTTTTCGAACTTCCACTGCTGTGAGCGTAAATCCTGAATCTTTCCTGGTCATGCTGACAAAGTTTTATGAATTTATTTGGAAAAGTATAGACAGTGGAAATTAAAATGTCCTGTGATGCCTCTCCTGCTCCAAGTCGGCCCGTTTGACGTCCTACCCTCCTTAACAAATGTTACGTCCTTTCGTGAACTTTTTCAAGCAAAAATTACATTTGTGTGATTGAGCGCTACGTGTAAGAGAAACTTTGGCATAATGAGAATAAAACCTATTGCTTCTATTGTTGGCGGTATTAAAAGTTCTCGAATACCACGTTAAAGTGCAGAATATTCCGACAGGACGTTTCGGTCTCCGTGCTGAGGTCATCTTCCGGCAGCTGCCGCACACTGTGGCACACTGCCAAACTTTCGATAACTTAAAGACAATATTTCCCACGTCTATCACCATGGGTATTGATAACCGGCTGTTTGTGAAAGCTTTCACCCTTTTAGTATTGGTTGGGGACGAATAGTTGGGTGGCACCTTGTTCGTGTATATGTATGTTGGGTTGCCTACGTTAAGGTGGCACCCGTTGGAGCCACTGTTTGGCAGCGTGCACAAGGGAGTCATCGTCTTTAAACTTTGTTCCACGAAGAGAGTCAGTTTCCCAAAGAGATGATAGTCACATGGAGCCAGGTCAGGACTGTAAGGCGGCTGTTTCAGTGTTGTCCATCCGAGTTTTGTGACCGCTTCCGTGATGTTTTGACTGACATGTGGCAGTGCATTGTCGTGCAACAGCAGAACATCCTGCTTTGGCCGTTGTAGTCGAACACGACTCAGTCGAGCTTGAAGTTTCTTCAGTGTAGTCACATATGCATCAGAAGTTATGGTGGTTCCACTTTGCATGATGTCCACAAACAAGAGTCCTTCGGAATCGGAAAACACCGAACCCATAACTTTTCCAGCATTAGGTGTGGTTTTGATTTTTTTTTTTTTTTTTGTGTGTGAATTTGCATGATGCTACTCCATTGATTGCCTCTTTGTCTCTGGTGAAAAATGATGGAGCCATGTTTCATCACCTGTCACAATTCTTCCAAGATATTCATCTCCACCATCCTCGTACTGTTCCAAAAGTTCGCTGCATACCGTTTTTCTTGTTTCTTTTTGAGCCACTGTGAACATCCTGGGAACCCACCTGGCACAAACCTTTACCGCCAACACTTTCAGTATTCTGCAAACACTTCCTTCCCCTATCACAACGTAGCGTGACAATTCGTTCACTGTGATGCGTCTGTCAGCAGTCACCAATTCGTTAACTCTCTGCACATTGTCTGGAGTGTGTGCAGTACGACGCCTGCCGCTGCGAGGACAATCCTCAGTATTGCCATGCCCTCCTTGATCACGTAACCTGCTTGCCTACCGACTAACAGTACTGTGGTCGACAGCAGCATCTCGATACACCTTTTTCAACCTCTTGTGGATGTTTCCCACTGTCTCGTTTTCACAGCGCAGGAATTCTATGACTGACGAAAGTTAAGTGTAGCAGCTATCTTGAACACATGCTGCGACTGCGCCATTCACGGGAACAGGTTGAACTAAGTTTTAAAACAAGCGGGAAGAATGTATCTACACACTGTATAAGTGTAATACTTTCACACATGCAGAATGAAAACTGTATTTTTACAAAAATAGTGTGCATTTCTTTCGGAGTGACCCTCGTATTACAGTAGCTGAAATGTTTGTGGGACAGATGTTGCATGGGACATCGAGGGCCATATTATGACTTTGGTTTTTTGTTGCTAGGTGGGGTCGTTTTAGAGATATTAAGGTCAACTTTTTCTTTTCTTTCTTTTGCTTTTTTTTTAAAATGGGATGCTACAGTTTGGTGATTATTTTCTGATGGCAGCTATCGAGACGAATCCAATGATATATAACAGTAATGTCTTTGAAGGTCAACGAAGTTCAGAAAGGTGGCATGAATGTCCATTTACAGAATGTGTTAGAAGTGATGACGACTGGTAGCAATGCAATGCTGCAATCTTCTTATCATGGATTGAGTGGCATTCCTTATCACTTCAGCACTTATCGATGCCCATACTCTGACATTTTTCTCTCGTATATCGTGCAAACAGTAAATATTCACCGAATACGGCTTATCCATCTAACGTGTCATTGACATGTAAACATCATTCGACTGTTCCGCAGTACAACACTGATACTAGGGCTATTCGGAAAGTAAGTTCCGATTTATCGCGAAATGGAAACCAGTGTGATAATCAGAAATATTTTGCCAGACAACGTCAGCTACATCTTCCAGCCACTGCTCTAGATAGTCACCACTCCGACTTAGACGTTTCTCGTAGCGTTGTACCAACTTTAAGGCAGCCGCCTGTGCTTTCCACCAATTCTGTACCCTCATCTATAGCTCGTTGTCTGTACGAAAATGTTGTATTCATAGACAGTAATTAATGTGAGCAGAGATGAAACACAGAGGAAGCCAAATACCGGCTGTAGTGCGGGTGATCAAACGCTTCCTCTCGAAAACGCTGCAGGAGCATCTTCATTGCCCCTTCAGATTGCGACCTAGAATTGTCAAGAAGTAGGAACCGTATGTTAGTTCTGTAATGTGGGCTGCATAGAATCAGGTGAGATCTCTCACGAGGACCTCATACTTGGCGGGAGACACTATTTTCTACACATCTTTATGTGCTCAACATGCTCTCAGAACTGAAGCGAGCGAAGTGATGCAACCGACAGGCATACTAGAGACACTGTCGAACACACATGTGCAAAGCTTTATTAGATTTTCACAGTGGTTTCCATTTCTTGACCGATCGGAACTTACTTTCCGAATTTCCCTCGTAGGAACGGTAAGACTAGTATCGTCGAATCAAGCGAATGTGAATGATGTATTCCTTCGAAGAATAAGTCAATATGCTTCTCATTTACGGTGAATGCCGACGAAATTGAGAGAGAGCTGGAGACTTACACGCTGAAAGATATCCTCCACGTACTCATCCTACACAGCGTACATTTAAATATGTGTATGATAAATTGAGAACAACTGGACCTTTAACACACAGGGAACATATCCGGCAAAGGAACGTTACTAACGAGGAAACGAAAATTGGTACTCTTGCCACTGTGGTTCGAGATCGTTGTGTCAGTTCGCGTCAAATCGCAAGGGAAACTGGCATGAGCCAGAGTAGTGTTGAACGTGTTCTGCATCGTCATAAATATCATCCTTACCATATCGGTCTCCACCAAGAATTAACTGGCACGGATTGTATGCGCCGCATTAAATTCTGCCGATGGGCTCAACTTCAGATTCAGAGGGATGACAAATTTATTAATTCGATTTTATTTACTGACGAGGCTACATTCACGAACCATGGAAATATTAATTTGATAACATGCATTATTGGGAAACTGAAAATCCATGCTGTCTGCGGGAAGTTGCACACCAATAACCGTGATCGGTGAATGTATGGCGTGGGTTTCTGGAGCACAGATTTATAGGCCCCTATTTCATCGAAGAAAATCTTGATGGTAGGAAGTACACCACATTCCTGCAAGAAACATTAGGTCTGTTATTGGAAGAAATACCTCTAAGAACAAGGAACAGAATGTGGTATCAACACAATGGTTGTCCGGCACCATTTTCGCTGATGGCTAGAAATGAGTTGCAGAGAAAGTTCCCAAATCGTTGGATTGGACGCTGAGGAAATGTGACATGGCCGACTTATTCGCCAGACTTGACGCCTCCGGACTTTTTCTTGTGGTGATTCGTAAAAAACTTTGTTTATAAAGACGTTCTAACTACACCAGAAGATATGCGAGAGAGAATTGTCAGAGCATGTGCTTCGATAAGTGCTGACGTGATAAGTAATACCTCTCAATCCATGATAAGAAGATTGCATCATTGCATTGATACCAATGATCATCACTTGGAACACCTTCTGTAAATGGACGTTCATGCCACCTTTTTGGCGTTCGTTGACCTTCAAAGATCTTACTGTTACACCTCATTGGATTCGTGTCGATAGCTGCTATCAGAAAATAAGTACCAAACTATAGCACACCATTTAAAAAAGCAAATTTGACCTTCATACCTCTGAAGCGACCCCACCTAGCAACAAAAAACCAAAGTCATATTATAGCCCCCATTGTCCCATGCAACTTTTGTCCCACAAACTTTTGAGCTCCTATCATACTTTCGGAGTTATTCTTGGTGGCAATAGTTAGTTAGTGACTCATCCTGTATTTTGCTAGTCAGTTTTATTTTACCAGCCGTCTACAACTACATGCCTGAAAACTTGCCAAGTCTCATCGAGATCGTTCATTTACGGTTGGGAATGATCTGCTGGAGTCGCTAAGGTATTTCCTAAAGTTGTTTTTCTGGATTGAAATTGCAAGTTCAGAACATCGCGAGGTAATGTAAAATTTTATTTGGTACCAGCTGATGGTTCATCTGAGCACTTCGCACATGCGCTCGTGCGGTGAAAAATCATTTGTATGAGACCTTTGGTGAGGACAGTATAGGGTGCGGTGGCATGACCTGCATGTTCTCCCGACTTGATACAACTTGATTTATTTATTTATTTATTTATTTTTGTCAGGAGATATCTTAAGCCTGTTTGCATACCTATTGAAACGGATGAAGACCTGACAGCGCGAATTGTGGCAGGCTTTGATTTGTTTTGGTTTTGTTTCGCTTTAGGGCGCAAGAAACAACCGGGGTAATACGCACCAAAGTCAAAATTATGGAACACGAAGACAGAGTGGACTTAAAAAGCGAGTATACGTCAGTCCCAATTTACATAGTAGAAGACAGCTAAAAACAGGCACGTGAGAAAAAGGCTAAAAAAGTACACTGTACAGAAACGGAGGTCCAAAACTAAAAATTAAACGGCCTTCGCCGTAGTGCTTCCGCGGATAAAAAGTAAAACGTGGTCGACAGCCCCCGCGTCATTTGCTAAAACGGCCGATAACTTGACGGCAAAACCAAGCGGGAGCCGAAACGGTTAAAAAATGGGCAGTCCGTCAGGAAGTAGCGGAAGTTGAAACTTTGGCGCAGTGTGTACGAAGTGGTGGTGGAGCGCCTTTTAGCAAATGACGATGGCTAGAAAGGCTGTGCCCAATGCGTAGCCTACTTAAAATGACCTCGTACCGCCGGGAGGGCCGAGAGGAGGTCGTCCAAGCCACTGATTCAAAAATGGTTCAAATGGCTCTGAGCACTATGGGACTTAACATCATGATCATCAGTCCCCTAGAACTTAGAACTACTTAAACCTAACTAACCTAAGGACATCACACAACACTCCCCCAAGCCACTGAGAGAGGCTTAATAAGCCGGAGCTTATTCCCGTGAAGCAATGCCAAAGGGGCACCACTTCCTGACAGACGACAACACAGAGATCATATGAAGAAATATAGGAACTAGCGGACTCAGGTACAAGGACTGCAGCCTTGACAGCAGCAACCTCGTTTCCTGCCAGACCGATGTGACCAGGAACCCACAGAAACATGAACTGGCTCCACCAAGAGTGAGCAAGTGACAGTTTTCCTAGATCCGCTGCACTAATGGATGGGCAGTGTACAACAGACATAGACTTTTAAGGGCGCTGAGTGCGTCTGAGCGGGAGGACACAGTTGAAAAGGCTGTGTCGTCAAATGTACTCCGTGGCCTGATACAGGACGAAGAGCTTGGCTGTAAATACTGAGCAGTGTGCCGGTAGCCGATTTCTAAAGGCATGGGTGCCAATGATGAAAGCACACCCAATCCCACAGTCAGTTATAGAGCCATCAGTCTATACAAAGGTACTATCGCAAAGTTCCATGCAAAGGTCGTGAAACTGAAGGCGATGGACTGAGGCTGGAGTAGTGTCCTTAGGAAGCGAATGAAGGTCAGAGTTTACATGGGCCGCTTCACGTAGCCAAGGTGGTGAAGAGTTCACACCCACCGGGAAAGGTGCAGGTAGGGTGAAGTTAAGCCTCCGTAGTAAGTGCCGGAAGTGGACACCAGGAAGTAAAAGAGAAGAGGGACGTGCCCATACCGTCAATCAAAGGAATCACCAAAGAAGGAGGTATGGAATGGGTGGCCACGCTTGGCAGACAAGCGGCAGGCATACCTGCTGAGAAGAAAGTCACGGCAGTATGATAGTGGTAGTTCATCAGCTTCAGCTTACAGACTCTCAACTGGGATAGTGTTAGAGGCGCCCGTGGCCAAACGGATGACACAATGGTGGATGTATTGAGATGGCGTAACATGGATGGACGAGCAGACGAATAAAGCACCTATAGTCGAATTTCCAAGGACAAGGGACCGGTACAAACGAAGGAGAATGGTTCGATCAGCATCCCAGGAAGTACCATTGAGGACACAGGACATTAAGGAACCCAGTACAGCGGGCTGAGAGGTAAGGCGCGTGGGAGGACCAAGAGATCATGAGCCCCAGGAATTTCGTAGTTTCAACTACGGAAGGGCCACAGGCCCAAGATGTAAGGATGGTGGGAGAAACCAACTGCGTCGCCTGAAATTCATGTAGACGGGTTTGTCAGTGCAAAGGCGAAAGTGCAAAGGCGAAAGCCATTGTCGATGTCCCAGGAGCAAAGACGATCAAGAAATCGCAGAAGACGCCGATCAGTCAGACAGGTCCGTGGAGAACTGCAATAAATGGGAAAATCGTCAACAAAAAAGAGAGCCGGAGATGCCCCGTGAGAGACAGACCATTATAGGGTTAATGGCGATAGCAAAGAGGACGACGCTCAGGACAGAACCTCGAGGCACACTGTTTTCCTGGATAAAGGTGTCCGACAAGGCAGAACCCACACGCACCTTGAAAATCGATCTGTTAAAAATGCCTGGAGGAAATACGGTAGGCTGGCACGGAAGCCCCACAGGTAAAGAGTACGGAATATACCACTTCTCGAGCAGGTGTTGCAGGCCTTCTACAAATCGAAAAACACGGCCACTGTCTGGGATTTCCGCAGAATACCATTCATGACATGGGTGGACAAAGTAACAAGATGGTCAACTGTAGAACGCAGCGCTCGAAATTCATACTGTGGATTCGCCAGTAAGTTGCGTGACTCGAGCCACCATACCAGCTGGGAATGAATCATATGTTCCATCACCTTGCAAACGAAGCTGGTAAGAGAGATGGGGTGGTAGCTAAAAGGTAGGTTTTTGTCCTTACGGCTTCAAGCCAACGCCCGGGAACTCTGCCCTCTGCCCAGATGCGTTTTTACGTGTTAAACATAAAGTGCTTGCCCGCAACAGAAAGGTGGTCCGACATCCGAATGTGGGTGGCAGCTGGCCCTGGGGCTGTGGATCGGAATGAACTAAGAGCACAATATAGCTCCCTCAAAGTAAAGGTGGCATTGTAGCACTCACAATTCAGAGAAAAGAAGTTGATCGACCGAGCCTTTTCTGCTCGTTTCCGATGGAAGAAGGCGGGGTGATAGTGGAAAGAGCTCGAAACTTCCTCAAAATGGCGGTCCAAAGTGTTGCAGGTAACAATAGGGTCCACGATGACATCGCCTGATACTGTTAATCCCGAGGTTGGGGAATGGATCTTGGTCCCAGAGAGCCATCGGAGGTTGGCCCACACGACCGAGGAAGGGGTGGAACTGTTAAAAGAACTAGTGAATGAAGTCAAGTTAGCTTTTTTGCTATCTCGAAGAACGCGACGACACTTTGCATGCATCTGTTTATAATGAATGCAGTTCGCTATCGTAGGATGATGGTTAAAATCATTGAGAGCACGTATCCGTGCACGAATTGCGTCGCGACATGCTTCAGTCCACCAAGGGACTGGGAAATGACGTTGTAAAGAAGAAGTGTGAGGAATGGAACCTTCTGCAACAGGAAGGATAACGTTTGTGAGATGTTCCACCTGGTCATCACAACTAGTGAAATCTTGTTCTTCAAAGGTCGCCAGGGACGAGTAAAGCTGCCAGTCATCCTTAGTAAGCTACCATTTGGGCGTGTACGTGGATGGGGTAGAAGTCAGTAAACGGATAGCACACGGAAAATGGTCGCTCGAGTAGGTGTCAGAAAGAAAGGGCCACTCAAGACGATGGGCAAGCTCAGCAGTGCAGAAGGATAGGTCCAAATGGGAATAGGTGTGCGAGGAATCAGAAAGGAAAGTGGGTGCTCCAGTGTTAAGGCTGAAAGGGTTAAGTTGGTGAAGAAGACCAGCCAAGAGGGCACCTCTCTGATAGGTCCCGGGAGAATCCCAAAGGGGATGATGCGCATTGAAGTCACCGAGTAGCAAAACTGTGGGAGGTAGCTGCCCAATAAGCCGAAGGAAGTCTTCCCTGGTGACATCGAATGACGGAGGGACACAAATGGTACAGAGTGAAAAAGGCAGGTAGGGAAGGAAAATGCGAACTGCAACAGCTTGAAGATGGGTAGTCAGGGAGATGGGGTTGACAATGAATGTCATCCCATATGAGCAGCATGAGGCCCCCATGAAATGGAATGCCCTCCTCGGGGGATAGGTCAAGACGAATCGGTAAGAAATGTGAGACCTCAAAGCAGTCGTGAGAGCGCAATTTCGTTTCCTGAAGGCAAGGTACAATGGGATGCGGCGATGCTAAAAGCAGCTGTAAATCCTCTTTGTGAGATTGAAGGCCGCGAATGGAGGAGAGTGATGATCAGGAAGATATGTAAGGGTGTTATCTCGGCTGCTGCCGGTGAAGAATTCAGAGTTCTATGGGCCTCAACACGAACTGTGTACCCGTGGAGAAGCGAAGCAGCAAGCAGTTGTTGTGGCTGAGAATTGGAAGTAACCTCTAAGAGCAAATTGCCATTCCGTAACCGGGAGCAGGATTTCACAGGGCCGCCAATTGCATCAACACCTTTCTGAATAATAAACGGATTTACCGTGGTGAAGGACTGACCGTCTTCAGTGCGTGAGACCACGAGGAACCGTGGAGCAGCGGGTAGGGTCTTTGATCAGTACGTCTACGTTTCGTAGACGTAGATTAGGAAGATGATTGCCTCAATGCGAGAAAATCCCCCATGATTGCCAGCGTCCTCGATGGGGCCCTCTTCACAAGGCGGCGCACCCGTCTTAGGTGATTGTTCACACCTCACGTCACACCTCCTGAACACCTGACAGAGGGACCAATCGGCAATTTAGGAAGGTTGCAGCGCAGGCAATCACCCCTCCCTGGGCCTGGCCTGAACTAGGAACTGCGTGCGAACCCTACCTGTCGACCCGGGGCAGGGAATTACGCATTACCCAGTCACCTGTTACGCGTCAGAGGCCTGGGCTGGCCTTCAGGAGCACACAGGTAGGAAGAAGAGAAAGAGGAACATCAAACGCCGAAGCAGAGGAACAAGAGGAGAAGGAAAACCAAGAAAGGAAAAGGGAGCGGAAAACAAAGGTGAGGCTGTTCTAACGTCAGCGACAGACAATGCAGAACATTGTCAATAACATCTCAGACGTGTTCCTCAAGTGATGCAAACTCCAGTATGTCACAGGTGTTTAAAAGAATGCGATAATCATTCAGGCGTCGTTGTACGGCTTGCTTTCTGGGTGGAAGGCGTATTTTCTGTTCGTTTTTTCATCTGTTTGCAGCTAAGGGTCATGAAACGTCAACCACCCGTCTTTTACCTAGATCTCACAAGATAATAATTGAAAACCATGCCCTGCATACCTCCTACCTTGTCGACTCAGATGGCGGGTTGTACGCCTACCTTCCTGGCGGTGCCCAACATTGTTCAGTAACGTCCAGCGCCGAACGTTAAGGGATGCTGACAGGGACTGCAATGTGAAAATTGCTCATTATGACCCACTCTAACAGCCCTATCATTTTTTAAATTCATTCTAGAAACACCCTTGGCCGCGCTCGCACATGGTTGCACGTTCTGTAAACAATAGGAATAGTTTTAGTTTTGTATATTCCAAGTTTACAATCTTTTACACTTGTAAATGTATCGGTGCCTTTCTGCTACAGTACATCAGAGATTAAAGTTATTTTACCCACTTTCTGAGGAGGTGTTTTTTCTACTATCACAGCACTGACTGAAGAGGAAAGTGAATCCTTATAGCAGATTTTCTCAAATTATTATATATTGTGGTTATGTGTCTCACCTATTGATTTCTGCCGACATCTAGGTACTGCGTGTAACGTCGGAATACACGTTTAAAACAGACAGCATGATGAGCCTCTCTTTGTGACACTTCGTACAGGAAATATTGCGTAACTGAATAGCTTTGTAAAAGGTGCAACAAGAGTTTTTCTTTCCTTCAAAAAAGTTAAATCATATCAGTGAGCTTGCGGAAAGCTGAGACCATGTTCCCATCTGTATGACTTGCAAGCGAAAAGCAACTAAACTACTCCCTGCCCTGACTAAAGCATCTAATTCACATGCAACTACAAGCCTGATTCGACCTTGTTTCCAGATAAGTGTATAGGGCATGGTGGATGATAGATTAAGCAAATAAGGGGTATCATAACTATAATTAAATACGAGTGAAATACAAATACAAATATTGTATAATTTGATAAACACCCTCAAACATGTTAATAATAAAGTTCACACGACAGAACAAGTAAAAAGATACTGGAATAGGGGGCAAAAATGTCTGGATACAAAGCAATTATTACTGGATCGAGGGTCAATTCTAGATCAGTCACGAGAAACACACATAAATACTAAAAGAAACGATCAAAATGAAGAAATAAAACACGTAACTGAGGACGAGTGACAAAGACTGTATAATGGTAGCACATGGCAGTGGGACATGGTAGATTACTGAGACGGTAAGGAGTTTATTTAACAATGAGATGAAACATCAAAGAAAACGGGATGTTTTAACTCTTGATATTGTAGGCTGACAGTTTAGAAAAGCAATTAACACACTGTTAACTTTTCCTGGAACACACTCAGAATAATTTGGGTACAAACTATAAGATACGAAGAACCACTGCTACTGTTAGCTGGCTAAGAGGCAAGAGGAAAAAGAAACACAGTAAATTAAGTAAGCACCTTCACCGCGACTAATGTGCTCCAAAACATTTAGAAAACAGTTACAATTTGTGGTTCGCCTTAGAGGGCAACCAAGATAAAATTAGAAAAATAGCATTTGGCAACTAGGTGTGACAGCAGTAATATTAAATCACCAAAATAAAAGTCATCAGAATTTAAACATTCACCTCAGGTAGCCAAATACGTTTCATATGAGTTACAAAACTTAGATAAAACTTCTTGTACAGAAACGTTTAGGTAACAAGGCCCTCCAATGGCTGTCTTCTAAGATAGATTCCTTACAGTGTCAACGACCATAAACAGTAATAGGCTGCCTGCAGTATTTAGTATTCAGAGAGTGAAAAAAAAGTAAAGAGTCCACAAAGAACAGTCACAAACGACCACCAGCGAGAGAGGCCACAGGAATCAAAATATAAATACCACTTAACGCTGAAGTGGCACAGAAGAAGTCGAAATGCAAGTAATGATACATGTGACAAGTATTTCTGTCAGTGGTACCGACCACAGGCAATTTCATATTCAGTTTAAAAGCAAATAAAATCGATTACAAGCTGACTGTATCCGCTTGCCAGCCTACTGCATGTGCACTGATCAGGCAACCCTCTCCCAAATTTGAGGCAGAAATTAGCATAAATTTGACAAGAAAAAACACACTTGTTTATCAAACGAACAGACCACAAATCAGTGCGACCACACAGATCAGGACCATAGAGCATTACAGCATAGTGTGTCTCGACAACTAGGATGACGAGACATTACGGCAGAACACTGGGAATTTCCAAAATTTCCCTCCCCCACACCCGATGTTCCTGGATGAAACTGGAATTGCTACAAGCCATCTGTCCTCCAGGCAAGGCAGCGAATTCAGGGACTCAGACTCTAACAAGCGACTTGCAACTGCCCAGGCAGGAGGCAAGCAGCCGCTTCCAACAGCACGGCCGCCCCGTTTGCAGTCAACACGTCTGCCTCGGTACTCTCAGCGGAACTAACTGTCTAAGCTAGTCCCTCGGCTGTTACATGCAGCCATCAGCAAAACGACGTCCACAAGTTTCAGTAATGCAGTAGGCGCTCAACCAACCTCATTGCCGTAGCTCACATGCGAGCCTTTATCCTTATGAAACATACCGGAGCCGCTGTTACCAGACAACGGTCCAAAGACGTTGCGACAAAGGGGCTAGGATCGATAAAGGCACTCGTTCGGCGCCATTGCCTTAGCGTTAGCACGAGTCGTCATGGGTTCAGACGCGATCTTAATTACAAGTGGCCTAATAATTTTGGATGATCTAACTCTCGTAAATAGTGAGCAACAAAGTCAATAACTGTTTATCCGACAAACAAACCTTCGTGTGCCTGTAACTCTCAATTAAACTACCACAATATGACACCTAAACTATAAGATCATGTGGTCTGGAGACTGAATTTAGGACAGCAGAACAACTCGGATCCCAAGAGGCAGAGTTCTTACTGTAGGGGTTGTTCAACATTTCCAATTTCAAAGAAAACATCTGACAGTGCATAGGGCTCTGCTTCTCGCAGCCGACATGATTGAGCTGATTTGCATAGTTTTCAGCTGACTGCTTGGCTGCGTTAGGCTGCCAGGCACGTAATTCTTCTAGTGACCAGAAGCTGTTTTCTGACACCTCACTGTTGCACTCATGCGCGAATTGCCATTCAAAGGACTCCCGTGAAAAGGAAATCGCCAGCTTGGCAAAAAATACTAACTACTGAAATAATTGCAGTTACGACAGACTGCAATTATTGACAGTTTCTCCACACTGAGGTTTCATTAAGGACTGTTAGACATCTCTCGTCTGGCCTCACAACAAACATAAAATGATGAATCAAATTATAATGAAAATTAATTCACGTGCCATCATAAGATCATCGGTAGCCTGACAAACTGTCCTACGAACTGTATTCCAGTTATAACACCTCCGACTTTCTTCTCAGAAAATAATCACACAAAGCTGCGAAACTTGTGTCACTGCTGCATGTAATCTCCCTAATACTGTATACATCCTACTACCGTATACATTCTTCACAAAGACAATTCTATGATTCCACGGCCGCTGGGAAGGGCTCTTTAGCATTCTGGTTTGACCACTGGACAATTGCTGATGCAACAGCATCATTGCTGGTGAATTCGCGACCGCGCATATTGTCCTTAACTGTAAGCCAAAAGTCACTAACAGTCACGATGCTTTATTTGTTGGAGGAAATAGAAATTAACAGTAATAAGAAAAATGTGTCCTGAAGTAATGCAAAATGACCAACGTGAATTTAATCGTAACTGTTTTATCAATATTTTTGAAGATCATCTCTGACAAATATGTTGCAAGTTTGGATTTTGAAAGCTTTGTTGCGATGGATCCATTTGAATTACTTCCGCATGGAAAACTACCATCTGCAGTGCTGTCTTCGCCATGGCCATATGCGCACCCGCATGGCTGCATCGACCCTACTTCATACACATGGTGGGAGCTGAGGGTGCCTCAGCAACAGTGTCAGACCATGTGCTTGTATTTTTTTTATTTTAATTCGTACATTACAATATTTTTATTCTGTGCTCATTCGTTATAAAAATGGATATTCCGTGCCTCACTTCTGTCTTTGTTAATTAGTTGCATTCTGATAACTACTGTTCGCTGTTATGCAGTCTGGATATAGACTCTACGAAACTGATCTTTGTATTGTGAGTTGCATTTTCCATTGTCGTTTTCTTACATATTTCATAATTCGAATTTATCATATTTATAACAATTTATAGCGGTATTTGAAGTGAAATATTTCCACCTGCCGAGTCGTCTGGAAAGATTTGATTGGTACTGACAGCCATACACAGCGGTTAGTGCTAATGACCTCAAACGGTGACGAACAAGCCTGATCAGTTTTGCATAATTTTGTATTTGATATTCCTGTTATTGACGAGTTACAGTTCATAACGAGGATGTTTAAACTTTGTACTTCGATAACTTGTTAGTGAGCATGGTATTGTGATGTATCGTATTTCGATTGCAATATCTTTATCTCTGATTGTTAGTGTAAGACTTAAGAGGTCCATTTGTGCAGGCAGTTTAAGGCTCTCTGACGCTATTCTGCATTCTACTCACTGAAATAAGAAAATATAGAATGAATTGTCATGCGTTATAGAAACCCTATTTGTTCGATTTTGTTGATCTGACATATTTGGAAGGAAAAAGTACTGCTGTCATAGTAATATTTGATTAAAAAAATCCAATTATTAAATGAAATAATTTGGCTCGATAACTTAGTTTAAACAAACCTCTTTCATTGATATGTAAATGGAATATTAGCAAATTATCTTCAGAGATCACACCATGAAAGAAGTGAGAGTTCTAGAACATAATACATGATGTATTCGGTTTCTCTCTGTTTAGTCTTATGATTGAACCGGTATACGATCTCTTTTATTACGACTAGTTTAAGAACTTGCAACTTTTTTTTCTTAGCGAATGTGATATTTTTGTATCTTTCCCTATATTCCACATTTTCCTTTCCAGGTCTTTGAAAGTAATTTATGTCTTTAAGCTGGTCTAGTGTCTTTATTTTTGATATGTTTCTTTCGTTTATCTCATTATACGAAACAGAGGGGAATCGAAGCATTTGAGATCTGGTGCTGCAGAAGAATGTCGAAAATTAGGTGGACTGATACGAAAAGAATGTGGAAGTTCTCTGCCGAATCGGCGAGGAAACGAACATTTCCGATGCACTACCAAGAAGAAGGGACAGGATGATAGTGTAACACAACTGTCCCTCATGCATATGTAACGTTCTAAAAAAATTTCTTTACTATCCATCTTATAAAAATCGATCGGAAGTTTTCTGGCTTATCTGTTAAAGTAAATAACCTTGAACAGAACTGCTATAAAGCATATTTATTTCTGAAAGATTTTTGTAGAATTTTTTTTAAAACAATTTACTTGTGAATAAGATAAATGTGTTAACAGAAATATTCTCAAGATGGAAAATTGGTACACGTTAAGGGTGTTACAGTTGTATAGGTGAAATATAAAAGAGGCAGTAATTCCCATGTGAAACGGGATAGAAAAGCGAGAAAGTAAGTAGGTGGAATGATTTGGCACACTACACCTATGTAGAACAAACAAGAGTGAAGTTAGTCTGTAGGCAGCAGAGATAGTGCCAACATCTTAGGCTTAGTGTGAGCGTGGCTTATGTATCAATCATATCAATCATTGTCTAAACAGCCTGCTGTTTTATAGTAGCTCAGCACTTGCAGTTGGGATATATATGTATATATATATATATATATATATATATATATTACTCCCACAACATTATGAGCATTGGCTGCTGTTGTGTGGATTGTGTAGCCACTATACAGAAAGGTCACATCTGTTGCCTACAGCAAAGGGATCAGAATATTTAGAATGGTAACAGCTTCAACCACTAAATTTTGTATGTGTGTTTTTAGAAATAATGATTTGTTACTACCATACACTGATTCAAAGAACTTCATTTTCCTAAGACATATGTGTGGACAACATCCTGTACTAGTGAAAATGATTCTGAGTATTGTAAAATTGTAAAGAACTAGAATTTTAGAAACTTAATCTAGAAAAATATATTGAAACAGTTTTGTTATGTAATCATTAAATGTCGTTTATGAAGCATTAAACTAAAGCTTTCTGGAAGTTACAGTTTTGATGAACTCCACATGTTAGTTATGAAATGAAAAGAAAGATTTGCTTAACGAAAACAGCAATATGAAAGAAAGTTATTTGTTCATAAACAAAAACTCTTGCCATTTGACAAATAACCTTGAGCGTAGCCTGTTCTCATAATATAAAATAAAGTTGTACACTGAAAGTGGTTACTATAGAACATACTATACTATCATATAAAAGATTAACTGCTTGAATTCACAGCTATAATCAAAATAGTATTTAAACAATTAGGTTTCTCTTATTTTTCGGACACTTTTCAGTGAAGATTTCATAGGAGTTGAAAGTTTTTACCATTCTCTGGCAAAGTGCACTTTAAAGACCACCATTTAGTTAACTGCTGAATTGATCCATAAATGAAAGAAGGATAATTTCAGCGTATGTGTGGATACTGTAGTACTATCGTAACATGGTAATTTTGCTTAACCAACTTGTAATAATAGCTGGTTCTTCAGATCCCAACTGCAGAGACCCATCAAGGTCTATTTTTCTTTGCCTGAACTTGAGTAATATTATGCACACCAAGAATAGAGGAAGTATTAACGTATCTGGGCGCTGTAGTATAATTCCTTTGGAGTTGATAAAGTAAGAATCAAAGTTAATGGTTGCGCTGTACATTAGAAACGTTTTTCCTAAATACAGTGAGGTACATACAAAATACCAAATCGCAGTCATACTTTTGGTGAAGATAACTTTGTGCCTAATGACACTGTTGCTCACTCATAAATAGTCTTCACCACATAAAACGCCTGGAACCCAAAGGTTACTTTTATCCATCAGATACACAGTACATTATCAAACAAACTTTTAAAATTCCTGGAAAAGCAGTAACGTTACATTAGCGAATGTAAATTTACAACCTTCTTTGTGAGTAGCTTGATAGGAATTCTTAGAGAAGCTACTGATTCCAACATTCCAACAGGAGACAATGTTTAGAGGAGAAGGTTACACATGAGTGGTTTTATACTTATGTCTGTATGAGAAGCCGTTCCAACATTAAACGTAGTTTTTTTTCTGTGGCAGTGCTAATAACTCTGTAAAATAGTTAAATGTTACAGGAGCATATGTTTTAAGACGTCAGGGAATAACCTCCATTTCAATAAAAAGACCTGTCGGAGGTGAAAAGTGTAGGACAATGCAGAGATTTGAATACATTCAACAACAATTGAGGACGCAGGGTGTACTTGCTACTCTGAGATGAAGAGATTAGTGCAGGAGAGCAATTTGTGGCGGGCCACACAAACCAGTTAGAAGACGGATGATCCAAAGAAATGTCTCCTTGGGTTCAGGATTTACTCTGTAACTTTCTTTGTATGGCCAACAGTGTCTGGAAACTTGGTTCATTTGTGAGCATTGCATGTTTTCTATCTTATTTGCCTAATTTCTGTAATGCCTTAAAATACTTCACTATTCTCATTGGCCTGGAAGGTATTTTTCACTTCTTTACATAGTAATAAGATATAATGTCAGCCAATATTTTATGGTTGCATACTTTGCTTCTACTGTGCATAAATAAACATTCATGAATGTTCCTATTATTGCGCCTGGTTTTTCACAATAAATGTGATAGGATAGTAAATCAGTTGTGAGGCTATTGTTAGTATGTCTAGTTTTTCGAACAATTCACCAAATGAACCTGTTCACGGCAGTTTTACATTTGTTGTTATTTTACATTACTTGAGGAAAAAGCAATAAAGAAGCAATGTGAACAACAACAAATGCCATAAATATATGCGAACTTATGACATGTAGTGAGGCTTACGTCCAGTACTGAGTTATCAATAATGTATGAAGCAATAAAATCAAAGGTAAGTAAGCGGTTTTATAGGAACAGTACAGATACATAAACTCGTAAGTGATTTCACTCAAGAGGCTTTGTTGATATGTGTATATGTCATACACAACAGGCTATAATGGCACCTGTAGTTGCGACAGTATGAGAATAGAGTGAAACATTTTTTTGAATGTTATTGACATGTTTACATAAACTAGCACCCGCTGCTCAGTTTCTTTGAGTTTCGCGATTCTCATTAATAGAGAGGGGAACGTCCAAAGGGATACTAATGAGAAATCTGTTCACATAGGATGTATCCGACTTACTGATATTAATTGATAAGCATTATAATTGGACGCCGTCTCTAACACACCACTGCATAAGTGTAACTGATTAACAGAATGAATTCTTCATACTCCAACTACATGTGACGTACAGGAAGCTCAGAAATCCCATTGTCTGGTAAACGCGCTGACCATGAAATGATGACTCACCTTACAGTCCAAGGATTTGGTTATTTTTGTTGAAGCTGTTACGAACGTCAACATTCAGTGAGATTGTGCACTGCTTTGTTAAAACCACTCTCTTTTGCATACAGCATGACGTAGAGTCCCCAGCTACTGTGGCAACACATTTCAGCAGTGCACCTTCATACGCGTCGGCATTACTGCGTTTTATAATCCACTAAAAAAATTGTTCAAGTGGCTGTAAGCACTATGGGACTTAACATCTGAGGTCATCAGTCCCCTAGACTTAGAACTACTTAAACCTAACTAACCTAAGGACATCACACACATCCATGCCGGAGGCAAGATTCGAACCTGCGGCCGTAGCAGCAGCGCGGTTCCGGAGTGAAGCGCCTAGAACCGCTCGGTCACAGCGGCCGGCTATAATCCTCTGACTGGATGCTTCTCTAGGATCAAATTCATTTGTAAATGCTTTTTTGATGGTGGCGCAATTGATGGCTTACTAGTACTCCGCATTCTGTGTTATTTGAAATGAGCATTTCACTGGCAAGTTGACCAGTAACTTATTAGTTCCACTTCTCTCACACCAACACTATTTCCTCTGTCTGTGATCAATCCCTCGTCGAGAATCTTCGCCAACTGTCTACGGTTAGGAAGACCCATTTTCTCGTACATTTCTATCAACAGCAATAAATTACCTGTAATGACAACGACGCCGTCTGCGAAATATTCTTGATACATACGTTCAGCTTTCTGAGCGCTACACACTGAAGCACCAAAATTCTTTATATCCTAGTCTTCGACAAACTGTCATTAACTTTATACAGTGACTCGCAATGACAGTTATGAATTAATTTTAATTATAATTTTTTTGTGATCTTGTATGTGTTTTGAGGGTAGACAGGAGATACTATATATACAACAATGATACCATGGTACAGAGTCTTTGTCCATAATATGCGCTAGTCACTGTTGCGATTAATTCAGAAAATGATAATTTTCGATTTCGGTTCTGTGGCTGCCCCATGCGATAAGTTTGAATGCACATGAATTCACCAGAGAGGCGTCAGAAATGCATTTCTGGCCGCTAGAAGTAGCTGGTGTCTAGCAACTTAGCGCAACTAAACAGCAGGGCCTAAATTGTGCAAATGAGGACAATTAGGTTGACTACGAAATCTAGATGTCCCTTTACATTCAGCTGTTTTCTTCAAAGCCTGAGGTTTTCAATAACACCCATAGCAAGAGTTCTGGGTTACTGGGAACCGACTTCCTGTGCCATCAAAACACTTGTTTGTGATTGGCGTACCAAGTCACCGGAGCACGTGGTCCTCTTCATTAGGTGCCACGTTGAAATCGTGTAACTGAGTATTGCAGGCACTAGGAGATCGATAAAAGATTGCCAGTTACCCGGAGGTAGATTAATGACTGTGTTGCTCGTTTGTTGTGACAATCACATAACTCGCAATTATGATGGCTACTTCTAATTACGATTGCATGTGGACTTTCTACTTCTCCAGGCGGCCACTAAGGTAATCCGTCACACTGTATTGCTCTATGCCTTTACTAGACAATGTCTTTCCCATACATCCATAATTAGATGTTCTAGTTTTTCACTTTTCTCGCTTTGAATCTGTCGTCTGATTACTTATGTATATTTTCATTAATTTATCCATCATAGTCTCCTGCTCCAGTATTAACTATTTTGTATCCACGTTTTCCAACTATTTCAGTGCTATTTTACCCTGTTCAGTCATGTGATCTATATTATTAATATATTTGTGGGCGTTTATCAAAACATACTAATATATCCCGTTTTTTCTGTCTTTGTTTGCGTAAAGGTTCTATGTAAACTGTTTCAGAATCGGAGTCGGTAAGTTTTCCGATCTGTCTAGCAGTGTTACAAGTCTTAAATTGTAATAGCTGATAATAATGAAGTTTCAACCTGTCGTTTATCGCTGTGTGTGAATTTGGATCGACTCCGTGACCCAATTTGCTGTTACTATTGTACAGACTTCAGTGGAAGAAAGAATGAGGAACGTGAATTCGGGACAGTTATCTTTTAATTATATTCTTTACTTAGACTCGTGAGCTATCGAATTATCTGTTGAACCAACTTTTGACGCGTCACAGCCACGCGTCATATGATGGATTCTGCTAGACAATGAAAGTCCTGGGTGCCCCGATCACAATGTACAGGGACTGATCAGATCTCGGTCCATGTCAAAAAAATTTCACAAGATGGTACCTTAAACTATCTCAGGTGTCCTGACGGTCACACCAGCACACCCTGATGTCAATGAAGTGCTTCTCAAACCATTGCAACCCAATATTATTTTGAAGGTAACAGTTAACTATGGTGTTCATCGGCGATCAGCACCAGCTATGATATAAGAAACTTTCTATTGGGATGAATCCACTTTATCCTCCTGACTGGTTCCTAGCAGCCCGTCACTATTTACTAGCGTGAGCTGATTTCTTGATCTCATGGTAGTACTCACACCAGCGCCTGTAATTAATCGTTCTTCAGGTATACCAAAAAAAAAAAAATCTTAGATTGTTTAGGGGCGTTTTTGGTGCCTAGAACCTCCTGTGACTCGTTAATGGATAATAACGTAAATATGATTTATTCAGTTCGTTACACTAATTGCCTTCCTTTCTGGGAAAATGTCTCTAACATGTAAGTATTCTGAAATGGAAGAATTTACTTTCTCGGAGGTGTCTATGTACAAATGCAAAAGTATTGTGATATGGTAGCCGTCATTGCGGGAACAGCTCAATACGGAGTCGCCGTAACACTCATACGTGTTTTCCAGTTCCAGCATTGACGTTACAACCAAGGAACACTCCTCGAATGCCTTGGTCAGCACTGAGAGATGGAAAATGTTAGTTAGGTACTAAACTTTGTCGAGAGTGTCGGCCAGTGTGTGAGCTTCTTAAGGGATAATGGTATCTCAAACAGATGGAGCCACCGATCTAGAGCATGTGTCTACTCACCGGTTTTTGATATTCAGCATTGGACTGAAGAACTTCTTCTGCACTTCAATACTCCCATTCGCAACTGTCAAAACGTACCTTCTTTGACATTAGAATTACTACATCCTTCTTGAAATTTGAGACATTTTCATTAATTTGCATACCAGATGAAATATTTTTGTTATGATTCGGGTGCCCAAGAATTTCAATAGCTTTGACGAAATATACTTTACTGCACAAGCCATATTACAATTCGGTCTTTGAGTGCTCCAACAAATTCGTGTCCCAACATCATATCTCCCATCTCATTTACGTCCAGTTTGTGTTCTGTTTTATAATATTGTGTTTGAGATGATATCCATTCCACAACGCTTGTTTATACGGGGTCTTACAAAAAGGTACAGCCACACTTTCAGGAAACATTCCTCACACACAAAGAAAGAAAATACACTCCTGGAAATTGAAATAAGAACACCGTGAATTCATTGTCCCAGGAAGGGGAAACTTTATTGAAACATTCCTGGGGTCAGATACATCACATGATCACACTGACAGAACCACAGTCACATAGACACAGGCAACAGAGCATGCACAATGTCGGCACTAGTACAGTGTATTTCCACCTTTTGCAGCAATGCAGGCTGCTATTCTCCCACGGAGACGATCGTAGAGATGCTGGATGTAATCCTGTGGAACGGCTTGCCATGCCATTTCCACCTGGCGCCTCAGTTGGACCAGCGTTCGTGCTGGACGTGCAGACCGCGTGAGACGACGCTTCATCCAGTCCCAAACATGCTCAATGGGGGACAGATCCGGAGATCTTGCTGGCCAGGGTAGTTGACTTACACCTTCTAGAGCACGTTGGGTGACACGGGATACATGCGGACGTGCATTGTCCTGTTGGAACAGCAAGTTCCCTTGCCGGTCTAGGAATGGTAGAATGATGGGTTCGATGACGCTTTGGATGTACCGCGCACTATTCAGTGTCCCCTCGACGATCACCAGTGGTGTACGGCCAGTGTAGGAGATCGCTCCCCACACCATGATGCCGGGTGTTGGCCCCGTATGCCTCGGTCGTATGCAGTCCTGATTGTGGCGCTCACCTGCACGGCGCCAAACACGCATACGACCATCATTGGCATCAAGGCAGAAGCGACTCTCATCGCTGAAGACGACACGTCTCCATTCGTCCCTCCATTCACGCCTGTCGCGAAACCACTGGAGGCGGGCTGCACGATGTTGGGGCGTGAGCGGAAGACGGCCTAACGGGATGCGGGACCGTAGCCCATCTTCATGGAGACGGTTGCGAATGGTCCTCGCCGATACCCCAGGAGCAACAGTGTCCCTAATTTGCTGGGAAGTGGCGGTGCGGTCCCCTACGGCACTGAGTAGGATCCTACGGTCTTGGCGTGCATCCGTGCGTCGCTGCGGTCCGATCCCAGGTCGACGGGCACGTGCACCTTCCGCCGACCACTGGCGACAACATCGATGTACTGTGGAGACCTCACGCCCCACGTGTTGAGCAATTCGGTGGTACGTCCACCCGGCCTCCCGCATGCCCACTATACGCCCTCGCTCAAAGTCCGTCAACTGCACATACGGTTCACGTCCACGCTGTCGCGGCATGCTACCAGTGTTAAAGACTGCGATGGAGCTCCGTATGCCACGGCAAACTGGCTGACACTGACGGCGGCGGTGCACAAATGCTGCGCAGCTAGCGCCATTCGACGGCCAACACCGCGGTTCCTGGTGTGTCCGCTGTGCCGTGCGTGTGATCATTGCTTGTACAGCCCTCTCGCAGTGTCCGGAGCAAGTATGGTGGGTCTGACACACCGGTGTCAATGTGTTCTTTTTTCCATTTCCAGGAGTGTATGTTATGTGGACATGTGTCCGGAAACGCTTACTTTCCATGTTTGAGTTCATTTTATTACTTCTCTTCAGATCACATTAATCATGGAATGGAAACACACAGCAACAGAACGTACCAACGTGACTTCAAACACTTTGTTACAGGAAATGTTCAAAATGTCCTCCGTTAGCGAGGATACATGCATCTACCCTCTGTCGCATGGAATCCCTGATGCGCTGATGCAGCGCTGGAGAATGGCGTATCGTATCACAGCCGTCCACAATACGAGCACGAAGAGTCTCTACATTTGGTACCGGGATTGGGTAGACAAGAGCTTTCAAATGTCCCCATAAATGAAAGTCAAGAGGGTTGAGGTCAGGAGAGCGTGGAGGCCATGGACTTGGTCCGACTCTACCAATCCATCGGTCACGGAATCTGTTGTTGAGAAGCGTACGAACACTTCGACTGAAATGTGCAGGAGCTCCATCGTGCATGAACCACATGCTGTGTCTTACTTGTAGAGGCACAATGTTCTAGCAGCACAGGTAGAGTATCCCGTATGAAATCATGATAACATGCTCCATTGAGCGTAGGTGGAGGAACATGGGGCACAATCAAGACATCACCAACAATGCCTGCCCAAACGTTCACAGAAAATCTGTGTTGATGACGTGATTGCACAATTGCGTGCGGATTCTCGTCAGCCCACACATGTTGATTGTGAAAATTTACAATTTGATCGCGTTGGAATGAAGCCTCATCTGTAAAGAGAACATTTGCACTGAAATGAGGATTGCCACATTGTTGGATGAACCATTCGCAGAAGTGTACCCGTGAAGGCCAATCAGCTACAGATAGTGCCTGCACACGCTGTACATGGTACGGAAACAACTGTTTCTCCCGTAGCACTCTCCATACAGTGACGTGGTCAACGTTACCTTGTACAGCAGCAACTTCTCTGACGCTGACATTAGGGTTATCGTCAACTGCACGAAGCATTGCCTCGTCCATTGCAGGTGTCCTCGTCGTTCTAGGTCTTCCCCAGTCGTGAGTCATAGGCAGAAATGTTCCGTGCTCCCTAAGACGCCGATCAATTGCTTCGAACGTCTTCCTGTCGGGACACCTTCGTTCTGGAAATCTGTCTCGATACAAACCTACCACACCACGGCTATTGCCCCGTGCTAATCCACACATCAAATGGGTATCTGCCAACTCCGCATTTGTAAACATTGCACTGACTCCAAAACCACGTTCGTGATGAACAATAACCTCTTTATGCTACGTACTGATGTGCTTGATGCTAGTACTGTAGAGCAATGAGTCGCATATCAACAAAAGCACCGAAGTCAACGTTACCTTCCTTCAATTGGGCCAACTGGCGGTGAATCGATTAAATACAGTACATACTGACGAAACTAAAATGAGCTCTAACATGAAAATTAAGCGTTTCCGGACACATGTCCACATAACATCTTTTCTTTATTTGTGTGTGAAGAATGTTTCCTGAAAGTTTGGCCGTATCTTTTTGTAACATCCTGTATATCCTATATTTTTCAGCTTTCCCTTCTTGTCTCTGGACTGGGTCTCCATCTGAGCTTCTAATACTTATAAAGATTCTTATATTTCCTCCAGAGTCCTCATAATTTTCTTATAGGTGATTGGTATGTTTGTCCTAGTTATTCATACTTCTATAGTCTTTCATTTCTCCTCTAGCTATCCCATCTTGCATTTTCTGACAATCTAATTCTAAGATGTTTGTATTCCTTTTTTCCTGTTTCATTTCTGAATTTCTGCTTTCATCAGTTAAACTCAGTATTATGTAACCTTCACTTTGAGTATCTGTAGTCGAATACAGAAACAGGTAATTTTTTTAAAACTTTGTTGGATGTTTTTCTGTAATAGAATATAAAAATTGATTAGTTTGGTATAGTTTAGTTTGATAATTATCTGTAACCAAATCGTGCACTTGGGATAAAGGTGGTCACCATCAGTGGCAGTCAGTAAGTCAGCCGACCCACGTTAACAGATAGTTACCACGAGTGAGGTAATTCAACTCACATGTCAACTGACCTTGATTTACCTCCCAGTAGTACAATTTTTTTTGTTATTGGAGATATTGTATGGTAATACGGCAAGTTAAGTGCAATTGCCGTTCACTATGCAGAGAAAAATTTCGTTTTGAGGCTGCTATCTGTTAATTAATGTGCAACACGAAGGTTGAAGTACTGTCGTTAGCAAGTGAACTTTATTGTAATTCTTCAGGCTTTCCTGGCTAGTCGTTGTCATGTTGATTAATCGGGTTTCTGCACGATATTTCTACTGCGTGACCCTCAGTCTCCTTCAGGTGCTGTCCGATACTGATTCTGGTGTGGAACGAGTCCGGTATTTATGCCCACGTTGTGCTAGGCGTTCCCTCTGCGGTCCGCACCGCGTCTTGAGTCTGTCTGTGGTGTGCGCCGACGAATAGCAACGGCTGTAGCGTAGGCATAAATACCAGACTCGTTCCACACAGGAATCCCAAGACCCAGGCGATCATTGTAGGCAAAACCACCCCTTCCTTCCGTCTCCTCGACTTCTATATCACCATTTATGGCCGTCCTATCACTCGCACTCCCACCCTCAAGTACCTTGGCGTCACCCATAGCCGTTGCCTGTCCTGGACCCCTGGACTATCCAAGCGAAGGCACGCTCCCAACTCTGTCTCCTTAGGCTCCTTTCTGGCCACACATGGGGTCTGGACCCCTCCACCATCCTCCTCACCTATAAATCCCTCATCCACCCTGTCCTCTGCTACACCCATCCCACCTGGATCTCCGTCCCTCCTACCTCTTACAAATCCCTTCAAATCCTTGAACACCATGCACTCTGCCTCACATATCGTATTCGCCACCCCTCCCCCATGTGTATCCTGTATGACCTCATCCCATTCCCACACCTCCTCCTTTTCGTTGAATGGATACGGATTCTCTACACCTCCCACAAACTTGATCCCCCTCACCTGCTTGTCTCTCCCATCCTCTCCCACCGCTGTCTGCTGTGGCGCCTGTATTCCCACGTCCCACCTGCTCTCCCTCTCTCCACTCTCCATAACCTCGCCCAAGGTGGCTTCCGCCAACTCCCCCTCCAGATGATGCCTCATCCCCTCCATCTACCCCTCCTACCAACTTTGATCCTCCCCATCCACCTCCTGTGTTTTTTCCCACGGGCACCCTGTCTCCCTTCTGTCCCTCCTCCATTCACCCCTCCTTCCTCACCCCTGGGCTTCCCCTACACCCCATCTTCTTTGCTCCTTCTTCCCTCTCCTCTGCCATTGGCATCTACACCCTCCCCTCTCCCTCCTCCCCATCTTTTCCTCTTTGGCAGGTCCCCAGACTTGTACACGAACAGTGAACATTCACGCGCCGGAGATCATCGCCTAGTGTTTGTGTGGGCTATCGTGTTAATGATTCAGTGTTTCCTCGTTTGTGCTCCATCGTTCACGTGTGTCATTTCTGTCGTCTGTGTTCGTGTCCGAGTGCTGAACGGTTTTTATTTGGACTCTGCACTTGTGAACGACTTCATGTATTTTAATTTTGTCTGTCTATCCACCGTGACTGTTTCGATTTTTGGTGTCTCCTCTTGTACTGAATGTCTTATCTGTGGCCGAAGAGCGACGTAGTTCTGCCGCTCCCGGCCTACCTTGTATGAGGTTTCAAAATGACAATAAAGAAATAAAAACACACACAAGAATCCTGCTGCTAACTCGCTGTGGGTCACATCGCAGCTGCTCGTGCTCGCTGGGCCAACAAGCCTTGACGCTGGAAGAGAAGATGAAGAGAAGAAGTTACCGCTGCCGTCAGTCTCCTGGTCCAAGCGCTCGGGCTGGACGGCAAGTAGAAGAGGAAGAAGCCTGTGCAGCGCTTCCGCTGTCACAAGCTGAGGCATTTCGCCGCGGTCTGCATCGGCGCACTCGCGTGTTTGAAGTGTGTTAAGCCGCACTTCACACCCGAGTGCACGAAGTCTAGGGACGCCGCCGCTACATGTCCCAACTGCGGCGGCACACACGCCGCCAACTACCGTGGCTGCAGTTATCTCACAAGGGAACCTCCCCATCGCACCCCCGTCAGATTTAGTTATAAGTTGGCACAGTGGATAGGCCTTGAAAAACTGAACACAGATCAATCGAGAAAACAGGAAGAAGTTGTGTGGAAATATGAAAAAAAGCAAAATATACAAACTGAGTAGTCCATGCGTAAGATAGACAACATCAAGGATAAGGCGAGCTCAGGAGCGCCGTGGTCCCGTCGTTCGCGTGAGCGGCCGTGGAACGAGAGGTCCTGGATTCATGTCTTCCCTCGAGTGAAAATTTTTATTTTCAGACAATTATTATCTCTCCATCCGCCCTTCCGTCCGATGCGAGGTAACTGCCCCGTAGTATGGGGACGCTACACAAGGAAAAATTTGAAAACGTGAAAAACATATGTTTTGACAGAGCACGAGGAAAACTGTGCGACTGTGAAGCTGTTGCGTTCATTTGTTGCAGTTTATGTGACAATCTCTTACGTTTTCATCACTTTTTTTGGGAGTGATTATCACATTCACAAGAAAACCTAAATCGGGCAGGGTAGAAGAATCTTTTCACCCATTCGCCAAGTGTACAAGTTAGGTGGGTCGACAACATATTTCTGTCATGTGAGCACATGCCGTCACCAGTGTCGTATAGAATATATCAGACGTGTTTTCCTGTGGAGGAATCGGTAGACCTATGACCTTGCGACAAATGTTTTCGGTTCCCATTGGATAGGCACATTCTTTTGTCTACTAATCGCACGGTTTTGCGGTGCGGTCGCAAAACACAGACACTAAACTTATTACAGTGAACAGAGACGTCAATGAACGAACGGACGGGTCATAATTTTGAGAAAATAAAGAAAGTAAACTTTTCACTCGAGGGAAGACTTGAACCTAAGACCTCTCGTTCCGCAGCTGCTCACGCAAACCACAGGACCACGGCGCTCCTGAGTTCACACTTTCCTTGATGTTGCCTATCTTGCACATGGACTACTCAGTTTGTATATTTTCCTTACTTTTTTTCATAGTTCCATACAACTTCTTCCTGTTTTCAGTTCTTCAAGGCCTACATCTACATCTACATCTACATTTATACTCCGCAAGCCACCCAACGGTGTGTGGCGGAGGGCACTTTACGTGCCACTGTCATTACCTCCCTTTCCTGTTCCAGTCGCTTATGGTTCGCGGGAGGAACGACTGTCTGAAAGCCTCCGTGCGTGCTCTAATCTCTCTAATTTTACATTCGTGATCTCCACGGGAGGTATAAGTAGGGGGAAGCAATATATTCGATACCTCATCCAGAAACGCACGCTCTCGAAACCTGGCAAGCAAGCTACACCGCGATGCAGAGCGCCTCTCTTGCAGAGTCTGCCACTTGAGTTTGTTAAACATCTCCGTAACGCTATCACGGTATCCAAATAACCCTGTGACGAAACACGCCGCTCTTCTTTGGATTTTCTCTATCTCCTTCGTCAACCCGATCTGGTACGGATCCCACTCTGATGAGCAATACTCAAGTATAGGTCGAACGAGTGTTTTGTAAGCCACCTCCTTTGTTGATGGACTACATTTTCTAAGGACTCTCCCAATGAATCTCAACCTGGTACCCGCCTTACCAACAATTAATTTTATATGATCATTCCACTTCAAATCGTTCCGCACGCATACTCCCAGATATTTTACAGAAGTAACTGCTACCAGTGTTTGTTCCGCTATCATATAATCATACAATAAAGGATCCTTCTTTCTATGTATTCGCAATACTTTACATTTGTCTATGTTAAGGCTCAGTTGCCACTCCCTGCACCAAGTGCCTATCCGCTGCAGATCTTCCTGCATTTCGCTACAATTTTCTAATGCTGCAACTTCTCTGTATACTACAGCATCATCCGCGAAAAGCCGCATGGAACTTCCGACACTATCTACTAGGTCATTTATATGTATTGTGAAAAGCAATGTTCCCATAACACTCCCCTGTGGCACGCCAGAAGTTACTTTAACGTCTGTAGACGTCTCTCCATTGATAACAACATGCTGTGTTCTGTTTGCTAAAAACTCTTCAATCCAGCCACACAGCTGGTCTGATATTCCGTAGGCTCTTACTTTGTTTATTAGGCGACAGTGCGGAACTGCATCGAACGCCTTCCGGAAGTCAAGAAAAATAGCATCTACCTGGGAGCCTGTATCTAATATTTTCTGGGTCTCATGAACAAATAAAGCGAGTTGGGTCTCACACGATCGCTGTTTCCGGAATCCATGTTGATTCCTACATAGTAGATTCTGGGTTTCCATAAACGACATGATACTCGAGCAAAAAACATGTTCTAAAATTCTACAACAGATCGACGTCAGAGATATAGGTCTATAGTTTTGCGCATCTGCTTGTCGACCCTTCTTGAAGACTGGGACTACCTGCGCTCTTTTCCAATCATTTGGAACCTTCCGTTCCTCTAGAGACTTGCGGTACACTGCTGTTAGAAGGGAGGCAAGTTCTTTCGCGTACTCTTTGTAGAATCGAATTGGTATCCCGTCAGGTCCAGTGGACTTTCCTCTGTTGAGTGATTCCAGTTGCTTTTCTATTCTATTCCTATCCACTGTGCCAACTTATAACAAATCTAAGGGGGGTGCGATGGGGAGGTTCCGTTGTCAGTGGCCGCGTGAAGGGGCGGCACACACGCCGGCGGCGATTCACCGCGCAAGACGAGGTGGCAATGGACCAAGGTGCGGCAACATGCCATCGGCACTTCTGCCGGTGTTGGCGTGAGTGGAGGGCCGTGTTGCTGCAGTCCCGACACCATTCGGAACATCGATGATGCTGTCGCCAACGCAGTCGCCGCTCTCAAACCTGCCATGGCAGAGGAGAGGGCTGTACTTCAGGCAGAGGCGGACGAGGTGTGCCTTCAGCTCGCGCAACCCGCGAGTCGCTGGCCTGCAAGTCTCGCAAGGGGCGAGACGTTACGACCGCCGCCATGGCCACGCAGACGGACGCTCTCCCGGCCCTGTGGTAACGCAGGGCACTGTGGGGTTGCCCATGGAGGCGGCGACAGAGATGTCTGCTCCGTTCTCGAAAGGGGAGGGCCTGCAGAAACAAGATTCCGACCCAGCTCCGCCAGCAACGTGGGATGACGTGGCCAAAGACAACGAACTGCCCGCCCGCCCTCCCGAGGACAAGGCGGAACAGCCGCTGCTGGGAGATGAAGTCATAACTGCTGCGCCGGGCCAAGAACAGGATGCAGAAGAGGTAGTCAATACGCAGCCAGCAGAAGCAGAGACGACCGCTCCGGCACTACTGAAGATGGTCGCGAAATCATTGCGTGACAAGACGTACGCACACCACAGTACCCCCTACACTTTCACCGATTCCAGTGTTCTAAACCTCCTCTAGCCCACAAACCTTATGACTTCGGTTGCGCCATTACAAATCTGACCGCCGTCGTTCCTAAGAGGGACTTGGATCTTATAAACCGCTTCCCTGTCTGTACCGAATATGACTGTCAGCGCATTATCGCTGCTATACTAAGAGTCAAGCAGAAGAAGAAGATGAAACATTTTTCTTCCTCGCACCGCTAGTTCCCTAGCACCCACAATATTTTGTCCTGTCGAGCTCAAACAAGACTTAATCAATCCTTTTAAACCCAGAGAAATAATTTTTATCTTATCCTTGTGGAGTAAACGACAACTGACAAACACTCCGATATTGTAGATCACCTCAGGGGAGGTTCTCAATACCAGAGAGAGAGAGAGAGAGAGAGAGAGAGAGAAAGATGGTTCAAATGGCTCTGAGCACTACGGGACTTAACTTCTAAGGTCATCAGTCCCCTAGAACGTAGAACTACTTAAACCTAACTAAGGACATCACACACATCCATGCCCGAGGCAGGATTCGAACCTGCGACCGCAGCGGTCGCATGGTTCCAGACTGTATCTTTTAGAACCGCTCGGCCACCCCGGCCGGCGAGGGAGAGAGAGAGAGAGAGAGAGAGAGAGAGAGAGAGAGAGAGGCCCGAATAACCGGCAGAAACCCGATTTATCAACATGACAAGTGAATTTTATGCTGAAAGTTGTCTTAGCACCAGTTCCATGTGTGTTTTGCAATAACAGAACAAATCTTTACATACTTTGATAAGGCATGCGAAGACTTATGATTTGATTGAAGTGTAGTAGAATAATCTAAATTTTCTTATTGTCTACTCCACTTTAACCTGTAAGTTGAACCAGTAGTGCCAATATGTAAGACAAGTGCATTTTTTAAATGTTAAAGGAGAGTTTAGTTAAGACAATATTTCCTCGTGTGTTTTGTACTGTCACAGAAGAAACGTTATGTTTTTGGATAAATAATATGTAGATTTGTGGTTTGATTGTGTTTACTTATTGTTGGTAAAGTTGTTTTTTGGCTTTTCTAAACTTTCCGTTGGCCGCTTGTTAATCGCTTATGGATACAATCAACCTCTTGAATAGAAGTGTGCCATTGTTTTCTTTAGGCTTACATGTTTGTTAAACGATAATCTGCGACGGAACTCTTCAGTTCCCTCCTAATCCCACTAATGTAAAAACCGTGTGTGAAACAGTTTAGAAAGGGGTAGAGTAATAACAGATTCTGCCGTGCGTCTCACTGGTTTTACTTTGAACGAGACCCGCCTGCAGTGCTTCAGCGTATGTTAACATCGGTTTCCAGCAGTATCTCAGTGTGAACAGAGAAGAAACATCTGCAGTGACTCCTGTAATTACCTCCTTTTAATACAGTTTAGACAGACAGCAGAATACTCCTCTTAACAAGTCAAGGAACAAGGAAGTAAAATCTTATTAAATAACAATTTTTCGTTTGTAAGAAATGATATTTGGATTGCCAAATTTTACAGGTGAATCATGCGCTCCTTCCAGTAAGATGTCCCTGTTGTTCCTAGTGGACAATGGAGACTCAAGTAAGGTACTCAACAGAGCCACTGCCTGGCATGGTCACTTTTCAAGCCCGCACGGGTTCATCAACGCTTGTTCCCACGTGTATGCACCATGGACGGCACTTTACTGATGAACTCTGGAGACACGCCCCTTGTAGACTCGCTGACTAACCTCAAAAGACAGCTCAGAAATTAATTATCATTTTACACCCCCAGGCGACATATTGGCGTTAGTCGAAGGTTGACATCTCGCAGATTCAGTAGGAAGCTGTCGGGGTCCGACAGACGTATTGACGTCAAGACTGTTTACCAAAACAGTGGGGAGAGTTAAGACTCTTTCTGGGACTCGTATAATGAGAGGAGGGAAGCTGCCTTATCCTCCTTTCTGATAGGTGACACAAATGAGCACGAACCACGGTTGGCTGACATGCGTTTTTGGAGAAACAATGTTTGTTGACACGCCAGAGTTAGTGAAACGAACGAGTACAGATGATATTCAGTTCTTTAGGGCGAACAAAAGACATTCGATTTCGGAAAGCGTAGAGAAGTCATTCGGTTTTGGAGAGCGGCGCAGCGACCATTCGTTCTTGAGGCGATAGAGAAAAGAGTGGCTGAGGATAGCGGCTCCTGGTTCTAAGATGGATGGTTGATTCTTCGTTCCAGATACGAGGAAGCAGCCAGTGTAGTGAGCATTCACGCTGCGCTGTTAGTATTTAATCGAAGTCGGTGTCCTGTGAAGTGTAAACACCTTTCGGCCAATTTGAGACGTTTCACAGCCATTCTTTCACAATTCGGTACTGATGTTCGTTACAGTGAATCTTGAGCTACCGTCGACTTGATCGTTAACTTTTCTGTTGGATGTACTGATTGTGGTGCATGTCTAAACTTTTCTTGATGCTGTGCAATTATTTCTGTCACATCATTTAATGTTGAGTCAGTTACGGTCTCTGGAAGTAACGCTGCTTCTACACGGTATTTCCCTGTACCTTGCTGGTCCATTACCTGCGTCTGAGATAGTATGATACTTCATGTATTTCTTGTTATTTTCTAAAGAAAACGTTCGCAATGTTAAATTCTTTCTTTGTGTGCATAGTTCTCGGTTAATACATATGCAGTAATAGCATTCATCTGGATATTATTTCGGTAATTAGTTAACGTCACATCACTTGAATATACATTAACAAACGCCATCAGCCCTACTTATATATCATGGGCACTGTTTCTCATGACAGTTCAGTGATGTAAGTTTTCTTCTAATCAGATAGCTTCCTATCAGCCGACAGGCCATAGGATGTAATTCTTTATTTTTGTGTTAATCGTTGATGATGTGATATCCGGCGACTCTTCTATCGAAATTGTTAGCAGTCAACTGCAAACATTTTCATTTGACTTCTCCCCACATAGTATTAGATTTAATTTTGTTTAACTTACCCTGCCAGGATGTTTACTCCCTTCCCCTTCCCTCTCCCCCCCCCCTTCCAATTTTGTAGACATGTTTTATTTAGCTTCTAACTTCCCAGAATCTCCACATAACTCCCCCATCCCCATCGTAGCTCCTACTGCATAGACATGTTTCAGCATGTTCCGACAAGTGACACGTGTGTTTCGTACTGCTACAGAAGAAATCTTTACTTATTTTAATAAATAATACAGAAATTAATGTTTTGATGCAAAGATCGAACACTCGAAATACCGAATTTTCCTCTCTGTGTGGAACCTTGTCTATCGTAATCTGTAACACATCAAAGCATGTAGTGTTCATATATCATCTTTGGAGCAGTTCGATGTTGTACTTTCATTTTACGAAAATGTGCAGTTTAAGTGCTTCGGGACATAAAATGATCTTGTCAAATCGCACCATTTCTACTTCGGTCTATTGCGCTAAAATATTAGAAAAAGTGACGTTGGTGGATAAACATGCAATTTTTTTAGCAGTTGATTATGGAGAAATAGCCTGTAAACCTTTTTTCACAGCAGTGGAACATTGCCATGTGCTGAAATACTGTAAGTTACTCCATTACTGTCAATATATTTACATATTTTTGAATGTATTTTAGACACAGAAATAACATAGTGACATTTAACACAACTGTTGTGTGTGTTACTGACTTATTTTTAATACAGAATAGAGACATTTTATACGTGGAAATGCTGTAAGTTACACCAATATTGAAAATATCATTATGTATTTCGCGGACATTACATGTGTAGAAATAACATTGACATAAACGTTGTGTGTGTGGCTACATATTGTTGATAAATAATACAGATGTGGAATTATTGTACATTATACCAGTATTGTCAATGCATTTTTCAGTAATTAAAATAGGTGTGGAGATACTCTAAATTCCTCCTTTAACGTATTTTTGATGAACCTTCTAGATGTAAGAATAACATTGTGAAAGCAAGTGTGCAGCAGCAGTGCCAATTAGAGAGCCAGGTGCATGTGTACTGTCATAGAATAGTATAGACATAAAAATAAAATTTTTATACTTAATTTGGAAGTGCATTGTGGACTGAACCAATTGCAGTACTATTATCTATCTTCACTCACAGACAAGTGTAGTTTAACCCATTCCACATGTGTGTGTCTTAAAATGTAATTCTGTGCGTATTTTGATAAATAATACAGGCAATTTAAATATGCAAATAGTTAAATGTACGTTGTAGGAAGTGTAGTACGGTGATCGTACTTTGCTCACTGACAAATGGGAAGTACAGAGGACAGGATGGGGATTGCCTGCTTTGTTTTAATGGCTGGAAAAAAGCCAGGCTATGATTGATTGTTTCATTTTAACGGTTCGTAAAACACTGGGCTGTGCCTGGAGGAGAGGAAAAGATGATTTCTTTGTCTTAAAAATTCTCTTACTGTCTACCTAGCATGGCTTAGTATGGAGTTGAAAAATGGTAAAATACTCGGTATTGATTGGATGAACTAAATATGTCTGTTGTCTTAGAAACTATGATTACCCAAAGGTCGTGACATAAGAAGAAGCAGAAAAAATCTTATTAGTTGCTATAGCACTGGCCCGTGACTGGAAAATCTGAATATAGGTATGCTTTCCTAAAAGCTCTCTAACTGGCCAAGGAGCGTGCCTTATGATCGTTAAAAGTTCTTATCTATTTTCTAGGAAAGAGGCATGGCATAGGACAGAGGAAGAGGCGTTTCTTGTGACATGGATATGGTATGTGTATACTGTATGGTATGCTGTGCTTACATGCTCACCGAAAAATGTTAAAGGCAGCACAACACTATTCGTTGACATATCGTATCTAGCTGCGTGAGACATCTTGGGATATAAGACAGCAGCTGTCTCCTATGGTCGCAGACGAAACATCATTGAGCTGTTTTATGCATCTACCATGGTCTCTCAGCTCAGAAGTTTCAACTGAAGGAAGAAAGGAAGGAAGGAGGGAAGGAGGGAGGGAATGAAGGAAGGAAGAGGTCATTAGAGCCAGTTTTAACGAAAGTAAACATCGAGCGTGATAGCCTGTATCCTATAGTCCATTCTGTGTTCAAAGTTAATTAGTGGATTTCCCCATTTGATGCCCGTATCACCCCCAGATTTACTGTCTGCTTGGCCCTGCTCTGCTCGTATTCTTTATTTACCGCCATAACGTTACCAGACAGCACTCGTCTTGCAGTTGCTAGTGATCATAATGTTTTGGTTTATTAGTATAGCGTCTTCACAGGCTATCGGCTGTGTGATATTATGAGCCACTACTTAATTTATTTGATCATAAATACAAATTAATAATCCATTGTTTCGTTTCAATAATTGTGCTTCCATATTACCATTGCAATCTGTTTCCAAGTCTAAAAATTAGACTTTTGTTGGTTTACTTTCAGCAGGCAGCAGCCATTAAAACGGCTGATAGGACAAGAGCGTCATAACATAATTTGGTGCCCAACATGGGACCGATAAGAGTAACCATTACGACTTGGAACACCTAAGGAGTCTTCTAACACCGAACAATTACGCTATCAAATGATGGGTGACTGTTTATTCTCCTGTGATAAAATGTTTGCTTGTAAATGTAAATTAATAATCCGTTGTTTCGTTTCAATAATTGCACTTTAAAAATTACCATTGCAGTCGGTTTCGAACTCTACAAATTAGATTTTTGTTGCTTTACTTTCAGCAGTTAGCAGCCATTAAAACGGCTGCTGGGGCAGGAGCGTCACAACATAATTTAGTGGCCAACATTGGACCGATAAGAGTAAACGTTACAACTTGGAACACCTTGTGAGTCTTATAACACCGTAGAATATGGCCCGTCAAATGGTGTGTGACTGATTATTTGCCTGTGAGAATATGTTGTGAATACCATACTTTTTCAACAGAAGCAAGAGGATACTAATCTTGAGCATTAATGCAAATAAATAGTTTTTCCTAACATGAAAGTTTATGTTTGTGGCAGATGAAATCTTTCCGTTCTAGCAGGGTCTGTGACCAGCCAAAGCTCCAGATACAGCAGTCGCGTGAACTTTTCTTGTGTTAATCTGCTGTCTGTAGATTAAAGAGCATGTTGAATATTGTGTATGAAGCATTCATCGCCTGGAACAACAGAAACTGCATTAGTCAATTCTGAAACATAAAAGTTATATTTCAGACTGTAAGCTTGGAAGTACATCAACAACAGTAAAAACAAAAATTCTAATAGAATACTGTTACAAAGCAAAATTACTAAGATACGACTTGCAACATCATTTATTTTGCACACAACTGGAATATCTTTGCTGAAAACGGCCTCGCAGTATGGCTAATTTGTACAGCGGAATGGAGTGATTTTTTTATCCAGTATCGATATGCTTCCATCTAAACACACGGTTTACTTACTATTGAAACAACATTGGATGGTCATACACAGACTAAGTCTTTTTCCAGTGAAGTTAACTCCATTTATCAGGACGAACCTAAACGAAATTACCCACTGGGAAGTTTACAGATCTAAAATCAAGTCTTACTCATTTCACTGTATCTGTTACATAAAATAATTTTGACATTTTGAAATACCGGTGTTACACTACATTGTATGAAACTTAGTTACCAGTGCCATGATGATTTTAGTCAAATACTTCGTTACACCACAACAATACACTGCTGAACACTGTGAAATACATGGCAAAGGGTGCTTCCCAAAGTACAACATATTTCAGTTTCCATTCACCTCTGGAGCGTAGGAATAATGATTGCGCAAGTGCTCCTGTGCCGTCCATAATAAATCAAATCCACTTTCCGCTGTCCATACTGTAGTGACACAGTAGACGGCTGTAGCATATTGCTAGGTTCTTCATTCCATTCCGGTGTTAGGAACTTTATACGCAGGCTTTCGAAAGATGATAGTCTATCTCCTATCGTATTAATTATGAGCATATTCACGACGCCCTCTCACTTGTCAGACAAACCCTAAGAGATTCCTGCTGCTTTTCTGTGTATAAGCTAAATATGCCCTGTTAGTCATACTTCGCTCGAGTTTCAGACATTTCAGAAATATTCTCTAGGACGCAGGAGAAGTTTGCAAGCAATCTGCTTTGTAAACTGAATGAATTTTCCTAGTATTCCTCCAAAGAATTAAAGTCTGATGCTTTATCTACAACTGAACTTGCATGACGGTTCCCCTTGATATCCCCCCGTTTTGTTAAGTATAGGTAATTGTAAGAATTGACTGATTCCAATTATGTCCTACAGTCATCAGACACTACATGTGTACATTTTGTAAAATGCTGAATTTTTCTTTTCTGAACACTGCACCGAGTTACCAGTTTCCGCACCACTTTTAAATCCTATCAAAATCTGACTCTGTATTCGCAGAACTTCCTCTAGTTAGAACATCATTATAAGTAACTGCAGCGACATCAAAAAGTTTGAGTTTACTATTAATATTGTTTGTAAGGTCGTTACCCTGTAGGAATAGTACAACTACAAAAGTATTGTGTCTGTCTGTTTGCACACGCTGATCTCCAAAAATACTAGATGAATTTTCATGACGTTTTCATAGATAAACTGCGCGTGGCTTGGAGAAACATACAGGCTCTATTTTTATCAAAATCGAAACATGGAAATACAGATATTGCAATTTAAAATTTTGTCTAATATCGCCTGCATAGCATGTAGTGCAGATGTTTAATTATCACAGCCTATTAAACCAAAGAACTAATAGATGGCGCACTGTTAGTCTTTTGGTATGCCAAACAATGAGTAGGTGGTGCTGTTAGTTTTTTTGACTCAGTGACATATGTATTTTCGGAAGCTTAGGTTGGTGACAGATTAAACATTGTGATCTTATCTTTACCAATACAGACTAACACTTAATTTATTTGGCTAGTATGCATGGATTTAATTATTTAATTTTGTGTATTAAAAGCTTAACGACACTGCATTGCTTCTTTCGACAGGTTTTATTTATATTCTCCGTTAGGAAAAACGAATTTATTAAATTTGCATTGTGATTTGTGTGCCTACTCATTTCATTCTGATTTCGTTTTGTTCATGAATAAAAATGTCCAGAGAAGGGTCGAGCCTTTCTGGATACACCAGAATGGCTAAAAGCCTTATGGGGACTATGTGGTCTGAAGAATCCAATGAAGATCACGAAACGAGACCAACTGCAGCTCCAGAACGTCATACTTTAACGCGCTCTCTAGAAACTCCTTTTGGTATGACGTAACTCCGAAAGAGAGCTTCGTGCATTATCTCGCTCCTCAGAACCCTTCACTCACAAAGGCGTTAAGTTACTCCTCTCAAACATAACACCATAGAAGCGGTAGTTTTGATAGAAAGTGGCAAAAGCTAGTGAGCTTTCGTACACCAAATGCCGTGAATTCATAATAATATATCATTTCACTTTGAACGTATACAATTCCTGGTGAACTCATGTTATGTCATGATCATAAACGAAGACAACGCCAAATACTGTGTATTACGCCCATGGATCTTAGTGTCAGTTGGTTTTCACAGAGTCAGCCTTACTTCGCTCTTTCCCATGTTAGTGAAGCAAACAAGCTCTTCGAACATGTCCCCAACCATACTCGCATTCGGGAGGACGACGGTTCAATTCCGCGTCCGGCCATCCTGATTTAGGTTTTCCGTGATTTCCCTAAATCACTCCAGGCAAATGCTGGGATGGTTCCTTTGAAAGGGCACTGCCGACTTCCTTCCCCATCCTTCCCTAATCCGATGAGACCGATGACCTCGCTGTTTGGTCTCTTCCCCCAAACAATCCAATCCAATCCCAATCATACTCATTCAAAAGTTGTATTCAAAGAAACTTTATAAGCCAAAAGTAAATGCCACATGTATGAAGCCTCAGGCACAGCTATAAATAGATACTGGAGCAACGCCTTGTTTCTCAGCTAGTACATAGTACGATCGGCTACATTCATTCACAGAAATCATTTTTAATCGCGGTTTCGAAGATATACTGACGTCCTCAAAAATCTATAAATCACAGCTGAAAGTTCATTCATGAGTAGTATATAAACCTTTTCTAAAGCGACACTAAAGAGTTACAAACATGAGCCGGAGGAGCTCCACAAGAATCGAGCCTGACTGTGGGTTCATTTGGGTGAACACTCTGCAGCTTTCTCGTAGCCTATCAATATTTTACTTATAAATGTTGTTTTGCTTGCAGGTACGTTGCATCTACTGTTCAGAGCGTGTCGCACTGGAAAAGGCAGTTGCTGAACGTTTCAACCTCGACTGGAGTTATCAAAGTACGTATTTATATTTAACTGTTATTTTTTTAAAGCTTCGGCATTAACTCACGAGTTAAGATGACAGTGGCACACGGAGTACTCTACTATGTTTATCGTGGTCATTTTCCATGCACGGTACAGACAATAGAACTAATACAGATGAAATATGTTTATAATCTACAAGAGCCTTAGCCACTTAAAATTGGAGAGGATTCTGAAGATATATTTGCCTCAGCTGCGATTGAAAAGGGGGGGAGGGGCGTGAGGGAGGATAATATAACATGTTTATGTTGTTACTTTCAAGGAAATCTGACTTTATTTTTTAAATGCAAAAATTATTGTGAAAAAATTCAGACTATAGAGACGTCGCTGTCTATTTTGGCTTCCGCACGTTAATTATCGGCACATTTACTCAGAAAACAGAGCAATAGACTGAAACATCTCCCATTATTTAGATACGCTCCAGGATTGTGTTTGTTGTGATCGTGTCTCATAACTAATGTCAGATGGGTGTAATATAAGGGGTGATCAAAAAGTTCGAAGGCCCTAAAGTCGAGAATCGGTATCCTCCCACCGACCCACCACGTTGCAGATACCGGATTGGTAAACTAACGTGTCCTGCTGCGTGAAGAAGTCCGTAACTGTGTGCTGCACATCCTGGTTCTAGAGGAGTCGTAGACTCTGCAAGGCGTTTTCTAGGAGACCAAAGGCGTGATAATCACTTGGGGAGAGATCGGCATTATAGCGAGTGGCTGAGTGTTACCCACTTGAGGTGACATAGCTTCTGTTCAAAAATGGCAGGCGGTAGTGTTGTAAGCTATGAAGTGCAGAGTTGCAAATTTCTTCGCCTCTAGAAGTCCCATGCCTTAGTGAACTGTTCATCTTCTGTCGCAGTACTAGTGTATTATTGTGTGCGCTTTCGTGCAGGAATATACAGTGTTTAACAGGTATACCTTCAGATATGATACGTTGGTATGTACACACATCAGTTTGTTGGCCATTTTACCTCTGCATCGAGCAGTCTTCCCACAGCCAAGTCACAAACTTTAAGATCTGAAGTTTTCTGCGTGGTCATATTGCCTGTCAGTGTAGACTAATAGGTGCGCGTCAACACCTCCACACTTAAACATTTACCCTGCTCTCCAGCGGAAAATAAACATCAATGGCCTGCTCTTTCCACATGTGGCTGGAGGTACTCACCAGCCCAAAAATATGTGAGTTGAAATGGCCACAATGATTAGTATGAAAATGACATAAATACTGATGTAATATTGTTCAGTACACCATTCTCAACCACGAATAAAAATATCTACAATCACACCCGTTACATCCTGTATACCTTCCTTCTGGTCCAAGCAACATGCAGCTGCAATCTGGGGGGGGGGGGGGGGGGGGGGGGGGGGGCAGTTTAGGGGGGGAAGGGGCTGTTTAGGCACTCCCGCGCAACGCTTCGGACCTCCTCCGATTCTTGCCATGGGCTGAAAAGAACGTGGAAATGAGCACTTAAGATTACATGTGTTTGAAGCAGGTACCTGCAGGAATGAGTTCCTTGACAGCTCGACGAGTTTTCCGACCCTCACGCTGAGCGGGCGCGCCGCCTGCAGCATGAAGATGCGTAGCGATCTGCAGAACGACTCGTCTGCCTGTGGCCAGTCACAGCTGAACGCAGAGAACTGCAGCCGGTCCGCCTGCAACAGCAAGCCCATACGGTACAGCGTGATAAGAGGAAGCAGAAGGCTTCCCCTTCACTTTAAGGCATCTGAATGTTCATAGTAATGCTAAGACAAAAAAAAAGAAAACCGGATGTACGATCAAGGATTTATAGAAACAGGGCCGAAATTAGTAGATGTTACGTGCATGTAGAGACAAACAAATGATTACAATTTCAGGAAAACTGGTTGAGATATTCAAGAGAAAAAGCTTCACAAATTGAGCAAGTCAGTAAAGTGTCGGTTCCATCTTTGCCCTCGTGCAAGCATTTGTTCGTGTCGGTACTGACTGATAACAGTTGTTGCATGTCCTCCTCAGGGGTTGTTGTTGTTGTTGTTGTGGTCTTCAGTCCTGAGACTGGTTTGATGCAGCTCTCCATGCTAATCTATCCTGTGCAAGCTCCTTCATCTCCTAGTACCTACTGCAGCCTACATCCCTCTGAATCTGCTTAGTGTATTCATCCCTTGGTCTCCCTCTACGATTTTTACCCTCCACGCTGCCCTCCAATACTAAATTGGTGATCCCTTGATGCCTCAGAACATGTCCTACCAACCGATCCCTTCTTCTAGTCAAGTTGTGCCACAAACTCCTCTTCTCCCCAATCGTATTCAGTACCTCCTCATTAGTTACGTGATCTACCCAGCTAATCTTCAGCATTCTTCTGTAGCACCACATTTCGAAAGCTTCTATTCTCTTCTTGTCCAAACTAGTTAGCGTCCATGTTTCACTTCCATACAGGGCTACACTCCATACAAATACTTTCAGAAACGACTTCCTGAGACTTAAATCTATACTCGATGTTAACAAATTTCTCTTCTTCAGAAACGCTTTCCTAGCCATTGCCAGTGTACATTTTATATCCTCTCTACTTCGACCATCATCAGTTATTTTACTCCCCAAATAGCAAAACTCCTTTACTACTTTAAGTGTCTCATTTCCTAATCCAATTCCCTCAGCTTCAACCGACTTAATTCGACTACATTCCATGATTTCTTATCTGTGGATTTTATTACCTACTACGAACTTTTCTTTTGTTTCCTTTATTGCCTGCTCAATATACAGATTGAATAACATCGGGGATAGGCTACAACCCTGTGTCACTCCCTTCCCAACCACTGCTTCCCTTTGATGCCCCTCGACTCTTATAACTGCCATCTGGTTTCTGTACAAATAGTAAATAGCCTTTCGCTCCCTGTATTTTATCCCTGCCACCTTTAGAAGTTGAAAGTGAGTATTCCAGTCAACATTGTCAAAAGCTTTCTCTAAGTCTACAAATGCTAGAAACGTAGGTTTGCCTTTCCTTAATCTTTCTTCTAAGATAAGTCGTAAGGTTAGTATTACCTCACGTGTTCCAACATTTCTATAGAATCCAAACTGATCTTCCCCGAGGTCGGCTTCTATCAGTTTTTCCATTCGTCTGTAAATAATTCGCGTTAGTATTTTGCAGCTGAGGCTTGTTAAACTGATAGTTCGGTAATTTTCACATCTGTCAACACCTGCTTTCTTTGGGATTGGAATTATTATATTCTTCTTGAAATCTGAGGGTATTTCGCCTGTCTCTTGCATCTTGCTCACCAGATGGTAGCGTTTTGGCAGGACTGGCTCTCCCAAGGCCGTCAGTAGTTCTAATGGAATGTTGTCTACTCCCTTGGCCTTGTTTCGTCTCAGGTCTTTCAGTGCTCCGTCAAATTCTTGATGCAGTATCGTGTCTCCCATTTCATCTTCATCTATATCCTCTTTCATTTCCATAATATTGTCCTCAAGTTCATCACCCTAGTATAGACCCTCTATGTACTCCTTCCACCTTTCTGCTTTCCCCTCTTTGCTTAGAACTGGTTTTCGATCTGAGCTCTTGATATTCATAAAAGTGTCTCTCTTTTCTCCATAGGTCTCTTTAATTTTCCTGTAGGCTGTATCTATCTTGCCCCTAGTGAGATAAGCCTCTACATCCTTACATTTGTCCTCTAGCCATGCCTGCTTAGCCATTTTGCACTTTCTGCCGATCTCATTTTTGAGACGTTTGTATTCCTTTTTGCCTGCTTCGTTTACTGCATTTTTATATTTTCTCCTTTAATCAATTAAGTTCAATTTTTCTTCTGTTACCCAAGGATTTCTACTAGCCCTTGTCTTTTTACCTACTTGATCCTCTGCTCCCTTCACTACTTCATCCCTCAGAGCTATCCATTCGTCTTCTACAGTATTTCTTTCCCCCATTCCTGTCAATTGTTCCCTTATACTGCCCCTGAAACTCTGTACAACCTCTGGTTTAGTCAGTTTATCCAGGTCCCATCTCCTTAAATTCCAAACTTTTGGCAATTTCTTCAGTTTTAATCTACAGTTCTAACCAATAGATTGTGGTCAGAGTCCACATCTGCCCCTGGAAATGTCCTACAATTTAAAATCTGGTTCCAGAATCTCTGTCTTACCATTATACAGGGTGAGTCACCCGACATTACCGCTGTGTATATTTCGTAAACCACATCAAATACTGACGAATCGATTCCACAGACCGAACGTGAGGAGAGGGGCTAGTGTCATTGGTTAATACAAACCATAAAAAAATGCACGGAAGTATGTTTTTTAACACAAACCTACGTTTTTTTTTAATGGAACCCCGTTAGTTTTGTTAGCACATCTGAACATATAAACAAATACGTAATCATTGCCGTTTGTTGCGTTGTAAAATGTTAATTACATCCGGAGATATTGTAACCCAAATTTGACGCTTGAGTACCACCCCTCCGCAAAAAAATGGTGCAAATGGCTCTGAGCACTATGGGACTTAACATCTGTGGTCATCAGTCCCCTAGAACTTAGAACTACTTAAACCTAACTAACCTAAGGACATCACACACATCCATGCCCGAGGCAGGATTCGAACCTGCGACCGTAGCAGTTGCGCGGTTCCGGACTGAGCGCCTGAACCGCTAGACCACCTCGGCCGGCACACTCCTCCGCTGTTAGATCGTGTGCATCGGAGAGCACCGTATTACGTTGGGAACCAAAGGGAACGGTGATGGACCTTAGGTACAGAAGAGACTGGAACAGCACATTACGTCCACATGCTAACACCTTTTTGTTGGTCTTTTTCACTGACGCCCATGTACATTACCATGAGGGGTGAGGTACATGTACACACGTGGTTTCCGTTTTCAATTATGGAGTGGAATAGAGTGTGTCCCGACATGTCAGGCCAATAGATGTTCAATGTGGTGGCCATGATTTGCTGCACACAATTGCAATCTCTGGCGTAATGAATGTCGTACACGCCGCAGTACATCTGGTGTAAAGTCGCCGCAGGCTGCCACAATACGTTGTTTCATATCCTCTGGGGTTGTAGGCACATCACGGTACACATTCTCCTTTAACGTACCCCACAGAAAGAAGTCCAGAGGTGTAAGATCAGGAGAACTGGCTGGCCAATTTATGCGCCTCCACGTCCTATGAAACGCCCGTCGAACATCCTGTCAAGGGTCAGCCTAGTGTTAATTGCGGAATGTGCAGGTGCACCATCATGCTGATACCACATACGTCGACGCGTTTCCAGTGGGACATTTTCGAGCAACGTTAGCAGATCATTCTGTACAAACGCGATGTATGTTGCAGCTGTTTGCGCGCCTGCAATGAAGTGAGGACCAATGAGGTGGTCGCCAATGTTTCCGCACCATGCATTTACAGTCCACAGTCGCTGACGCTCTACCTGTCTGAGCCAGCGAGGATTGTCCACTTACCAGTAATGCATGTACCATAGATTCATTGCCTGTGGTTTGTGAAATCTGCTTCATCGGTAAACAGGTAGAACTGCAACGCTTCTCTGTTAATGTCCATTGACAGAATTGCACTCGATGATTAAAGTCATCACCATGTAATTGCTGATGTAGCGACACATGAAACGGGTGAAAGCGGTGACGATGCAGAATGCGCATGACACTACTTTGACTCAGTCCACCGGCTCTCGCAATGTCCCGTATACACATGTGAGGGTTCATGGCAACAGCAGCTAACACACCAACTGCACCCGCTTCTCCTGTGACGGGCCTGTTACGGACCCGTTTGCGTGCTACGACCATACCTGTTGTATGCAGTTGGCGGTAGATGTTTTGCAATGTGCGGCACGTTGGATGCTCTCTGTCCGGGTACCGTTCTGCGTACACCCTGCCGGCTTCAGCTGCATTTCGTCGACACTCGCCATAGATGAGTATCATCTCCGCCTTTTCAGAGTTCTAATACACAATGGTCACAGCTCCTACAACACTACACTATCACAGACGTCTGGTAACACGGTGTACTACAGCTGGTCTGTGTGCGGAAACGAATGCAGAATAACAATAGCAGCAAGCGCTACATGCGGACACTGCGACAGCTAGACCAAACCACAACAGTGCACTACAGACACACTCGTAAACACGGTCGTCATCGTAAACATGTTCCTGCAGATGCTGCTCGCCGACCGTGGCAACTGAACGTCGGAGGTTTCAAGCGTCAACTTTAGGTTACAATATCTCCGGATATAATTAACATTTTACAATGCAACAAACGGCACTGATTACGTATTTGTTTATATGTTCAGATGTGCTAACATAAGTAACGTGGTTCCATTTAAAAAAAACATAGGTTTGTGTTAAAAAACATACTTCCGTGCATTTTTGTATGGTTTGTATTAAACAATTACACTATTGATGTGGTTTACGAAATATATCCAGCGGTAACGTTAGGTGACTCACCCTGTATATCTGATACCTTTTAGTATCTCCAGGACTCTTCCATGTATACAACCTTGTTTTATGATTCTTGAACCAAGTGTTAGCTATGATTAAGTTATGCTTTGTGCAAAATTCTACCAGACGGCTTGCCCTTTCATTTCTTAGCCCCAATCAATATTCACCTACTATGTTTCCTTCTCTCCATTTTCCTACTGTCGAATTCCAGTCACACATGACTGTTAAATTTTCGCCTTCCTTCACTACCTGAATAATTTCTCTTATCTCATCATACATTTCTTCAATTTCTTCGTCATCTGCAGAGCTAGTTGGCATATAAACTTGTACTACTGTAGTAGGCATGGGCTTCGTGTCTATCTTGGCCACTATGCTGTGGCCACTATGCTGTGGCCACTGTGCTGTTTGTAGTAGCAGGTAGGGTACAGTGCCAAATTCTGTCCAATTGGGGCGTTTGGTCGTCATAATCCCAAAACGATTAGAGGGCCCTGTCCATAATGCTCCAACCGTTCTCAAATGGGGAGAGATCTGGCAACTTTGCTGGTCAAGGTACAGATTGGCAAACACGAAGACAAGCAGTAGAAACTCTCGCAGTGTTTACATGTGCACTATCTTGACAAAATGTAAGCCAGACATGGCTTGCCATGTAGGGCAACGAAACGGAGCATAGAATATAGTCGAAGTACTGCTGTGCTGTAAGGATGCCGTGGATGACAGCCGAAGGGGTCCATCTATGAAAAGAAATGTGATACCAGACAAACAGCCCTGGTTGTCGGTACGTATAGTGGGCGACTGTCAGCCTGGTATCCCACTGCTGTCCAGGACGTCTCCAGACCATTCCTCGGCCTGCAACTGCTTTGACTGAGGTAGAATTGTCTTCAGTGACGGGTTCCGCTCCTAAATGAGTCCCTCTTCGAACTTAGACCAAACGATCAGCGAAGACTTGCTGGAGCACGCCCCTGACAATGGTGGGATACCAACCTGACTATCGCCCAACAGTGGTGGCCTCGGATGCCACTTCTCTTCATAGTATGACCCTTTTGGTTGTTATCCTCGTTAACCTTGCAGCACAGCAGTATGTCGAGGATATTCTACGATCCATTTTGATGCCCTTTATGGAAATCCATCCTGGGCTTACATTTCCGCAACGTAATGCCCGCCTACACACGCTACGAATTTCTGCTGCTTGTCTCTGTGCTTATCAAAGCCTAACACGACCAGAAAGATCACCGCATCTATCCCTTATTGAGAACTTTTGAAGCTTTACGGGCAGGGCCCTCCAACCAGCTCGGGATTTTGACGATATAACGTGCCAATTGCCCAGAATTTGGCACGGTATCTCTCAGGAGAACATCCAACAACTGTGCCAATCAATGCCAAGGGCCAGAGTTGTTCAACTTTCTCTACTTGTGAAGCTGTTTCTCAGATTGTGAAACTGTTTCTCTTGCATAAATCAACCAATTATTCTGGAATTGTAATCATTTATATGTCTGTACATGTCCATCACATCTACCGATTTCCGTCTCACTCGGCTAAATCTTTCGTGAGGCGTCCTTTTTATTTGCCTATTTATTTATTTAGAGCGTGTTGTAACATTTCTGCCTCTCTGACCAATTGCATTATTGCTATAGATTGTACCTGAATAGAGTAAGGCTACACAAATAGACTACGACGTCACAATGTGGGATGAGGCCTGATCATCGTACTTCTAGTAAATGGTTCTCTATTACAATGGCGAAACCTTGTGTAGTGTTTGGTTTCACCTAAAGTTGCTTGAAAGGGAGCGTCATTTCGTTCCCACAGGCAATGTTTTTATAAAAATACAACCAAATTTGGGAACACAGTTATTGAGAATAAGTCAGTAAATTCATAGCCTGAAACTATGGAATGATTTCGTTGCCACGCCGTTACCGTGTGCTTCAGAGGTTTTATTTGTGTACAAATATTTGAATTGAATGACAAGGGTAATTAATACCATTTTCTTAAAAATATGTTGTAAGCTTTTTTGAGGTATTAAGTGCAAAGTATTTGCTGAAGTAACAGATAAATGATGATGGAAATAAATCCGAAACGCGTCAAGTGAGGAACCTAAGTAATAAAGTCATTTTTTTACTGGCTGCATGACTTTGTTGAAGAGGTTTATTCAGTTCCAATACTGTACTATAATATAAAATTGATAATTTCTTTTACATAGTCTCGGAACTAGTTATAGTTTTCCTACTAATGAAGTAGGAAGACTAGTTTGAAATTTTGCTTTGAAAAATGAAAATTGTAAGCCTAAGCTATAGCCAATTTTCTCCCAAATCTGTTTCACCCTCGCCGGCCAAAGTGGCCGTGCGGTTAAAGGCGCTGCAGTCTGGAACCGCAAGACCGCTACGGTCGCAGGTTCGAATCCTGCCTCGGGCATGGATGTTTGTGATGTCCTTAGGTTAGTTAGGTTTAACTAGTTGTAAGTTCTAGGGGACTGATGACCTCAGCAGTTGAGTCCCATAGTGCTCAGAGCCATTTGAACAAAAAAAAAAAATTTGTTTCGCCCTCGGGTCATTATTATCGGGGATATACTGAAGGATTATGCTGTGCCATCAATTTTTTAATCTCCAGCGTGCTAAGAACCGAAAGAAAAAAAGAGGAAGGCAGAAATCGAAATGCTCCATACCACACTGACATTTTGTCTTCTACCCCTATGAATGCGGTTTGCTAAATGACTCACAATGGGTCAAAAACAGGAGTTTACTGAAGAACTGTAATTCTGTCGCTTGTAAAAGGAAATAACTGTCAATACAATGTTTCAAACTGTAGCCATTTCACATGGCCCAATGTTAAAAGCGGTAACCAATGCATTAGTATTGGGAATTTCGTAGAAATTAGGTTAGATGTATTACTACATGCGTAGTAGTAAAGAAACAGGTGGTCCAATTGTCAAAATCAATGCTTGATTTCCGTTATAAATTAGAAAGAATGTAACTCTCGGCTCCACTTCACACAGTACGTAATGAGAGAAACTCTGGTTTCTGCCCTCCATCACACTCTGGTATTTAGGTGTTTGTTTCTGCCTTAAGCACGGCAGAGATAGGGGTATGCGCGGTCTGCAGCTCGATTCAGCTGACTATCTATCGGTTTTATGAAACCCACAACGCCCTCAAATACCCCATGTAACACTTCCATATTCTTTCTCTCGCTATGTGCAAACTTTAAGCCTAAAAAATGTTTTTTTTCGGGAAATTTAATGTAGCTACATTTTGTACTGGTATACGTTTCGCTAGTTCGCTAGAAGTCACATTTTCCGAATAATTCAATAGAAACGTTCAAAAGTAGCCTCCATACACGTTTTTCTTGAATAACTCGAAAACCGTGGACTCCAGCGAAAACGTCTCCCAGTAAAAAATTTAACTACATTAAATTTCCGACAAAAAGATCATGTTGATTTTTTCTGTAGGACTGATAGTTTGTGAGTAGCGAGCGACAGACTATCAGAATCTTGAACTTGGTATTTGAAGGTGTTGCGGGTTGCATAAAACCCAGCTGTAGGACCAGCTGAATCTCTATAAGTAAACTGCCAGAAAGAAAATGGAACACCCTCAAGGTCTACATTCCGTTGTAGCAGAGTATAATATGTGCATACTGAGGGGTTGTAGTGACAGTGATTCACTTACACAGTCGGTGATCAGATGGCGCTCAGGACGCCGGTCTGTGCGCCCTCTGCTTTGACCCTGAATTCAGTAACTGTGATGACTTTAGAGGTCAACGGTGTTTGCAACAATATTTCTAGGGTAGAGTCATGCCGCACCAACAGTTACAGGGAGTAGGGAATATAATGTGAACAACTGTACTTACTTGGGAATGGTTTATTAATAAGGGGTTGGACCCCCATTTGCCCGTAATACAGCTGCGATTCATCTTGGAATACCGGCATATAATGATTGCATCGTTCCCAGTCAAATGTTATGCCACTCTTCGGTCAGAACCTCTTCTAACTGCTGTAGTGACGAGGGAGGCGGAAATCGCTCTGGAGTCTGCGCTCCAATACCGCCCACAAGGGTTCGATAATGTTCAAGTCAAGGGACTGTGCTGGCAAGGGAAGCTCAGTTGCATGCTCCTCATGCCACGATTGTACTGTCCTGGCTGTGTGAGTTGGTGCATTATCGTCCTGAAATATGACATTGTTTTTCGGAAGTGTTCACATAATCGTTGGCTGTAACACGGCCATGCGTGTAATGATGGGAACTGCGGAATACCATTATATGGCGGCACACACCATCATACTTTCACCTCCTTGCCTAACAATTTGATCAAGCGATCAGGATTGTAGACTTCTTTTGGCGTTCTCCAGACTTAAACCCGACCCGATGTTGGAAATTAGAAAAATGTTGTGACTTTCCAAGCGGATGTGTTGTAAATAGTCTTCACGGGTTTGCCGCTGGATCACGTTGTGCAAATTCCACAATATTTCTTCGGAGCGACTGTCCGACATCTTTAGGTGGTTCAACCTTGCTCGTGGCTAGGTACGACTGACGGTATCATAGCAGGCCTGTTGTCGAAGAATCTTGATTTTCGGGTCGTGATTTAACAGCAGCCAATGCAGGGTTCCAGGCTGTGTTCAGTCGAAATCCCGTATCCCTGTTGAGATTATCGGTTGTACGGATATGTATTGCCTCCTTAATGATACGGTCCCAGAAGGATGATGCCGGGGATAAAACTTCCGTCTTTTCATAAATCATATGATGTCCTTTATTCAGACAGTGTTTCGCAATTGCCGACTTTTCCAGTTGACGAAGGCGTGTATGACGCTGATGTTCAGCGCAGCGTTCTTGTACTGTACGGCATGTCTGGCCTATATATGGTGCCCCACACTGACAAGGAATCTTGTACACACCACATTTCCTCAGTCCAAGGCCATTCTTAACCGAACCCAACAGGTTTCTCAGTTCTGCAGATGGTTGAAAAGCACAAATAATTCCGTATCTTCCGAGAACTCTTCCGATTCTTGACGACACCAAAATACGGCAAATAGGCGAAAGTGGTGGGTGTCTTCGTATCTTCATTCTGGGCCTGAATGCATTACGTATCTGTCTCTCAGAATAACCGCTTTGTCGGAACACTATCTTCAAATGTTGTATTTCACTCGACAGGCTCTCAGGATCAGATACCACATGTGCTTTATGAACTAACGTACGCAATGCACTACCGCATTGTGCAGGATGATGGCAGCTTGTGGCCTGCAGATATAGATCTGTATGCGTTGGCTTGCGGTAGACGCAGTGTCCCAAGGTTCCATCTGCTTTCCATCATACCAAGACCAGGAAAACGTAAAGTACCATATTTCTCCATTTACATTGTGAAGTTTATATTCGGATGGAGCGAATTCAGATACTGAAGGAACGTAGGTAGAGTATCAAGGCCATGTGACCACACCATTAATGTATCATCCGCATACCGCAAAAAACAAAAGGGTTTGAGAGTGGCTGACTGTAATGCTTTTTCTTCAAAGTCCTCCATAAAATAATTGGCCACCACAGGAGACAGAGGGCTCCCCATGGCAACACCGTCCACTTGTTCAAAATATTGGTCTTCAAATAAGAAGTGTGTTGAAGTAAGCACGTGTTTGAATAATGCTACTATGTCCTCCCCAGAGTTGTTGCTAATGAGCTCCTGCAAAGGCACCTTTGTAAGTAAAGACACAACATCGAAACTTACTAACAGATCCAATGATCGCAATCTAAGGGTTTTCAGGCGCCCTATAAAATCTTCAGAGTTTCGAATGTGATGGTCGCACTTGCCTACGAAAGGTCCCAATAGTGAAGTCAGGTATTTGGCAAAAAAATAAGTAGGTGCTCCTATGTTACTTATAATGGGACGGAGAGGCACCCCATTCTTATGAATCTTGGGTAGGCCGTAGAGCGTAGGAGTAACTGCAGCCTGTTGACGCAAACCCTTAGCGACTTTCGCTGGAATCGATCTCTTCCTGATGAGTTCCACAGTTTTCCTCTGGATCCTACCCGTCGGATCACTTTTTAATTTACTATATGCAGGATCGTCGATTAGTCTGTATACCTTATGTTATATTGTGTGCGTGAGAGAAGCACAGTAGCATTTCCTTTGTCAGCAGGTAAGATGACGATGTCTTGGTCTCCTCTCAGTTCTTATAGAGCATTTCTTTCGGCTGAGGTGATGTTAAAGTTGGACCTCTTAGATGAAGCTTGAGCCAAAATGCGGCATGTGTCACGCATGTTGACTCGTCGGAACATATGACGTGTTTTCACTGATCAGCAGTCGAGGATCTATGCTCCTGACACCATGTTGTAAGCCTCTTTGCGTAGGTTGTCCTTACTAATGGTTTTTGTATAGCAGCTCATTAATCTTCGCTTTATGGAGTTCTCGGCGAACAATGTCGATAGATGTGGGGTCTCTAAGATGGCTATTGAACTCTGTAGTCACTTTAGCAACCGTAGCTTTGTGTTGCTTTGACAAAATTCTTGTTAGCGTACGACGATCTGTGTCATTTATTTTAGGTTTGCGCCCGCTATTACGTTTACACGATAATGTCTTTCCACATTTCGTGTTGGCTGTCGTGACCATTTTTGCTCTTGAAACATTCAATAAGTTGGCTCGCTGGGTTAATGATGCTCCAGCTAACCAGGCCCCCAAAATCTGCCCTCTTTGGAGCTCTGTTAGGTCTTTCATTTCACGTCGACCTCGTCCTCTGAATGAAATAGGAAGTGTGCACTACTCTTAAACAACCTGCACTGAGGCGTAGTCCGTACTGGACATTCACAGTCCAACGGGACACGCGCCGCAACTGCGTTTCTGACCGTCAAACACAACCATCCCATTACTACCACCGTTCACATTATTTTGCCTATCCCTTGTACGTGCCACTGTAGAACAGCGTGGACCATTTGAAGGGGAACCCAATGGGTCTTTGAGAAGCCGGATAGACGCATCGATGGGTTGCTGCACGTGTTGGCCACAATGCACCAGTGCTTTGTCGCTGATTTCAGCCTGTGGAACATTTCCATACGTACAGACCAATTTCTTCGGCCAGGATACCACCTATTACCACGATACCATCAAGTATGGTTATCTGGTGCCGTGAAAGAGTCAAATGGACAGTGGAATAACACTATGTTTTCTTCAGTGGTGAGAGTAGGCTTTCACTGTATGCGAGTGATGCAATGTACAGTCGTACTGCGTAAACCTGGTGAGCGGCCTGTTACTGCTCCCCCACGACACATTAAATCCAACCACCGCAGTCTTTATTGGTGGAGGGGGGAGGAGGGGGAGGGGCGGGTATCAATTACAAGTCGCAGTCGCATCTGGTGTATCCGTAACATAAAGTGAACAGTGGCCCTTACCTTGGATAGGTTTTTATCACTGTGGTACTGCCATTTATTTGACAGGAAGGTGATGCACTTTTTCATTAACACAACGCACGTTCATATGCGGCCGCTGTGTTACAACGTTCTCTTTGGGATGTACAACAGCCACGGGCAGCAAGATCACCAGATCTCTCGCCTATGGAACGCGTATGAGACATGGTTGACACTTATTGGTACTCAGGGTCTGCAAAAATCATTGCTGAGTTCCAGCGAGGTGCAATATACTTGGGACAATCTGTCGCAGGATGCTGCTCGGCACCCGTATGATTTTGTATACGCGACAATACACGCCTACGTTGCCACCAGAGGGGGCGATCATTTCAATCCCATGCGATACGAAATATCGGTGTCCTTTACTGCGACAAGTGTGTCTCATTTGGTCTGAAATTGTTTTCATACACTCCTACAAGCATGAACTACCTGTCAATCAAGTTTCTTATCAATAAAATGATCTTGTCTTTGAGGTTTGAGCACTTTTTGTTCGTCCTTATATCATTTAGGGGCAACGGCCTTGCCGCAGTGGATACAACGGTTCCCGTCAGATCACCGAAGTTAAGCACTGTTGGGCGTGGCCGGCACTGGGATGGGTGACCGTCTGGGCCGCTATGTGCTGTTGCCATTTTTCGGGGTGTACTCAGCCTCGTGATGCCAATTGAGGAGCTACTCGACCGAATAGTACCGGCTCCGGTCACAACCATCCTAATGGCCAGGAGAGCGGTGTGCGGACCACACGCCCCTCCTATCTGCATCCTCTGCTGATGATGATACGGCCGTCGGATGGCCTGAAGACGGAGTGCTATATCCTTGGCCTAAGGAGGCTACAATAGAAGACGTCACTAGGTGGAATGAGGTAACCACGGCATGTTCTGATTCCATGATGCAGCCGTTGTGGAACACTGTGCCAGCAGAAACTACTTGCCTTCTGACTGGCTGTTGTATTTAAATCTAGAGGGGACTATCCTCTTGTCTGCGCGTAGTTGATGCCTGCTAAATTAATTAACTCCTTGTCCAGACTGTGACTAATGGTGATACAAAGAAATGGCTCTGAGCACTATGGGACGCAACTGCTGAGATCATTAGTCCCCTAGAACTTAGAACTAGTTAAACCTAACTAACCTAAGGACATCACAAACATCCATGCCCGAGGCAGCATTCAAACCTGCGACCGTAGCGGTCTTGCGGTTCCAGACTGCAGCGCCTTTAACCGCACGGCCACTTCGGCCGGCCAATGGTGATACAGTCTCCAGCAATGCCGGTTTCGGCCCTCACTACCATATCTACAAGTTATACGTCAGGCCTCCTGAGAGAACACAAATCGTCTGAGCTACGAAAAATGAAGTTATTCTCTTTAGGCGACCAAAAAAACCATAACAAAATTCAAATATTATTATTTACATTGTTATTCCTTAGATCTGTAGTTAATTATGATGTACACACTTTTCAAATATATGTATATAAATCTAAGATACATGCATTCTTGTTTTGCTGCCTCTGGATCACAGGATCCAGGGTTCGATTCCGGTCGGGTTGGGGATTTTCTCCGCCCGGAGACTGGGTATTTGAGTTGTCCTCATCATATCATCATCATCATCATTTGTGACAGTGGCTAGAATGGAATGTGTAAAAACTGGACTGTGTAAAAATTGGGACTTTGTACGGGCGCTGATGGCCGCGCAGTTGAGAGCCTCGCAAACCAAACCAAACATCTTTTCTTCTTAGGCCGACGCGCATTACCTACGTGGGCTCGACGTGGTTATTTAGCGTACTTCACATTGTCTTGGTTATGACTTCAGGCAGATAGACGGAATCTGAGTCCGAGAGAGCATCGAAAATTTGCGCAGATCAATTTCGAAATCACGGAGATGGAACAGTCTTAAAGTGCCTCATCCTTTTGATTATGCTGACGATGTTGATGATAGTAACCATGCTGGCGATGAAGATGGTAATGACGACGGTGATGATGAAGTGTTGAGGCTCGGTACGTGTTAGTATGAGCATATTCCTCGATTGCTGGTTTTAAATTACGAATTGTGACTGTGATATCAAAGAAGAGTACTCTTCTGGAAAAAATCCTATTTTTCAGAAATGCTTTTCGTGATATGGCCTGTCTGCATTTAAATATCATCTCAGTTTCGGGCCTCATCAGTTATTTTGCTATGCCACTGGCAAAACACAACAACTATGTCTAGTGCCTCATTTCCTGATCTAATTCACTCACCAGGACGTCATTTATTTCGACTAAGTTCCGTTACCTCACACTTTTTCCTTGATGTTCATCTAATTACCTCTTTTTCAATACACTATTCATTCCATTCAGTTTCTCTTCCAAGTACTTTGATGTCTCTTACAGAAATATAGCGACACTGAAAAATATCAAAATTCTTATTCTAGGCAGTACAAATAGTGGAAAGTTGTAATAGCAAATGTTAAATACCTGATCGATTATTAGCTGTCCGAAGAAGCAGAATAAGCCTGTCTGAGCCAGGAATGATGCAAACGAGATCACTTCCTTAAATACGGTCGAGCTTGTTGCTCCCTCCTGCATCAGCTATAAGGGCGGAATTTTAAAATAAGAACAGTATGCAAAATTAATGAACGTAGCCACCAATAACACAAAATTTTATTTGAATGCCGTTATGTAACACATGTGACAAAGTAAGGTAAAAAGTCCAAAAACGTGAGACTATTTCATTCAACGGAAATGGTAGTTAATTTTAATCACTACAGAAACTTCAAGGAAATTCGTAATATAAACATGATTCAGGCAGTTACACCTAACACTCTACATGAAAGATTCTGTTGGTGCGTCACTTCATCTCTTACGAATCAAATAGAAATACGTGAAAATATATTTTGAAGTGTATGTTATGCTTCGGTTTCATTCTGATGTACTGATCAGAAGTAAACAGTTTCGTATTTGGTTTATTTTCTGTTTTAGGATGCATTAGCTTCTTAGATGTGTTTCCGGGAGCTGTTTCCAACTTTGTTCGTTTCATTTGTCGCGTTTAGTATTCTTTAGAGACGAACTTACTTTGATCTGGAAGTGGTATAGCAAAGTATTACCCGGCAAAAAGTTCGAGCTTTTGCCGCTAGCCAGCGGTGTAGATGCCGAAAAATCCAGGACGGCACAAATGAGAAATTTGAAAATACAAGATGGCACTCGAGGGAAATTAGGAAATGCGAATTACACTGGTGGGAAATTTAGATATGGGACATGGTGCTGATGGGAAATTAGGAAAGATGGTGCTGGTGGGAGATTTTAAAAATAATCCAAGACGGTGCAGGTAGCCAAGTTATACTTAACAGACCGATTGATATTACAGTCCAAGAAGTGTGTTGTTCAAAACTATCCGAGCGGCCTGTATAACTTATCAAACGTTTATGTAAAATGCTGTACTGTCATCTCACATGTGCACACACAGCTTAAAAAACATACATGAACTTGCCCTGAATTGCATAAATCAGTACCCTCTTCAGAAAATGTTGGCAGTACTGTTGTACATCCATGTAGAAAAATTACGTAAACTTCAAGTGAACTGCAAAAATGGTGCCATATTTGAACATATTCGACAAAACTATACTGTTTCCAAAAGTATTACCTGATTGTGTAAAATGGCATCATGTTCCAAAGCAGTATTGGCAATATTATACTATTTCCATGCCAAACGACATGTAATTTTAACTTGAATTGCTGGTATGATAAAGATAATTACTTCAGCATCTTCACCTGAATTTGGAACACTAGTGTCATTTAGCACACATGTGAGCGAGCGCCCCCACCCCCCCCCCCCCCCGTCCCACACATACACGCACGCACCACTGTGTTTCGTGCTCATTTATAAAAATGTTCAAATACCGTCTCCTTACACCTTACATCTTTCTCTTGCTATGTAATCCAAGAATTGAGATTCTGTTTTTATGAAAATCCAACCATTTTACAAAAGTTTTATTAGTTTTCTTCGTTACACACATGCGCTCACAAACGCACACACGCAAACATTTGAGAGACATATTATGGATATCAGTGCAGCCTATAGCTGGATGACCGAGAGAGAGAGAGAGAGTGAGAGAGAGAGAGAGAGAGAGAGAGAGAGAGAGAGAGAGAGAGACACACAGAGAAACAGAGGCGTCCGGTACAACAGGTAACTAACATCTCTGTGAAAGACACCTCCTCACGTCAGTGTGTGGTTTGGTGGCCCAGATGCAGAGGTGATGTATGTTAAATCCACCAACGGAATGCCAAATAAGATCACTTATTTCTGTGCAATGTTTACTTGCTTGAAGCACAAATGTACGTATTACAAAGGGGGCAGGAAGGAGAAAATCTCAAACAAAATAATTCTAGAAAAAAAATTGTTATTATAAAATAACATTCCGAGGAGAATATGACTCACACTTGGTATGTGCCCTTCCAACATTATTGTAATTATTCAGAACCCTCTTTTTCATTCTGTTTGTTAACCCGTCAGTAGATGCAGGTGGTTTGTAAGCCAGAGAATATTTTCATATTGATACAACGTTTGACAATTGCTTCCAAGACGCTAACTTTTCAGTGTCTATTATTTTTCAACAGGAATACGAAAGAGCAACTGAGATGAAGAGAATTTTTAGGCATCTTTCCTTTGCTCTTCTGCCAGACCATTTTCAGCAAAAAAATAATGTCAAAAACTTCGCCAACAAGGTAAATGAAGGAATTGGAGAAATCTGTTGTGTTAAAATCTCTGAAGTGGAATTAACTGTGACCTCTCGAGGAAGGTGTGTGGACTGAAAAAGCAAAAACAAGAAAACTAGATAGGTTTTTAAAAATTGAAAGAAATAAATTTTCCTTGAAAATTTTTTTCCTGTATGCCAAGACTGTATCCACCAAGTATTCCACTGAATACGCGTATTATTTTGATAACAGCTGTCGGTACAAGCTGTGCAGACTCTCATTCGACCGTCAGAACATACGTGCACTTAATATGACGGAGCCTGACTACACAAACACCTTAACAATTGACGTTAGCTTTACTGATCGCAGCCATAGGAGACGGCGGTAAATGTACGGTTTTCACGACCGCTCTGAGCTTGCAATTCAAAATAACTTGACGTGCCTCGTCGCTAAATAGAACGCGTGCAAAAAATCTGTCATTGTCCCGTAATTTCTCTTGTGCCCAGTGGCAGAACTGTACACGACGTTCAAAGTCGTCGGCATGCAATTCCTGGCGCATAGAAATATGGTACGGCTGCAATCGATGTTGATGTAGCATTCTCAACACCGACGTTTTTGAGATTACAGATTCTCGCGCAAATTGTCTGCTACTGATGTGCGGATTAGCCGCGACAGCAGCTAATACACCTATTTGGGCATCATCATTTGTTGCAGGTCGTGGTTGACGTTTCACATGTGGCTGAACACTTCCTGTTTCCTTACATACGTAAATATCTGGCGAACGGTCCGGACACTTGGATGATGTCGTCCAGGATACCGAGCAGCATACATAGCACACGCCCGTTGGGCAATTTGATCAGAATAGCCATACATCAACCCGATATCGACCTTTTCCTCAATTGGTAAACGATCCATTTTAACACGGGTAATGTATCACGAAGCAAATACCGTCTGCACTGGCGGAATGTTATGTGATACCACGTACTTATACGTATGTGACTATTTCAGCGCCATCCATCACAAAGCGAAATAAGTGGTCGAACTAAAACATTCATATTTCTTTACGTACTACACGAATATGTAATAAAATGGGGGTTCCTATTTTAAAAAAACGCAGTTGATATCCGTTTGACCTATGGCAGCACCATCTAGCGGGCCAACCACAGCGCCTTCTGCTTTCCCTCTGCAAGCTAGACGAGTTTCGTTCTTTGTAGTTTTTTCGTACATACATACATATATATATATATATATATATATATATATATATATATTACTTTATTTATAATATGAACTGTGAGTCTTCAGTCACTTGAAATTTACCTTCTTAATTTTTAAGTTTTCTTGTTTGGAGGCCTTCAGCCGTGAAGGAATTGGAGTTTGAAACTCGTAGTTGTAAAAGTTCGGCTATGTGCCTCTTTGGTTGCAAATGTGTTATTAAATTACAATAAATTACAGTTTGATGTGAAACTGACCGGCACCTTATTTGGCCCTTTCCACAATCCTAATCACCTGTTCTTCCCAGCGGCTTTTGCGGGCGTTTCAATGTTTTTGTCCAAAATGTAGAATTTTTCTTTTAAAATATGTAGTAGAGTGATTGGTAATGATACTACTTACTTAGTAACACTTCCTTCCATAATATACATTAAAATAAAAATGAAAAGCGATGGAAACTGTAAGGGTTTGTGAAACTAGCTGTAAGTACTGACGTCGAGATCCCAGGTGTTGCACTGTCGGGTTAAGTATGATTCAAACCAGCTGTGTGTAAAGCCATTAATTTCATAAAACTTAAGCTTTTGTAAGCGAGTAACGTGAGATGTAATCAAACCTTCTTTAAAAGATAACAAAAGTACCAGCTGGCGAGATTTCATTACGTAAAGTCTGCACTATATTTTGAGTGAATGCATAACTAAGATTCTTATTTGAGCAACCCTCCTGAAATCCAGTGATACGCTAACTGTTCCTACTTAAGCCTGCTACTACTCTTGAGTACATTGCTTTTCACATAACTTGGGAAAAGGTAAGTAATTCTATAGTAATTATTAGATTTTACATATTAAGTTAAACAACTTCCGAGAATTCTGTCTGAAATTTAATCAAAACCACGTTTGCTTTTGCTTTTTAGAATTTTTGTAATCGTATTAACTTCAGTGAAGGATGTTGGTGCTACTTTTAGTTACTTGTGGAATTACATTTTTAATGTATTGTCTTGGTTCTTCAGCTGAGCCATTGAATTATATTTTTGCTGCTACATTTAGAAAGTGATTGTAAAAATTGCTCGCAACTTGTGAATTATCAGTCACAACATTGTCATTTAGTTTGTTATGGAATATTCTACATTGACTGATTGTTCCTTTTTACAATATCCTGTATAATTTTTATGTTGTTATCTGCATTATTTATTTCTGTTGAGACGTTCATATTTCTGTTTTTTTCTTTTCTTTTTACTTTTCTTAAAGCACTATGCTAATTTTTGTAGTATACAAGCAATTTCTGATCTTGACTTAGTCTACCATTTATGTAAGTTTCCCTCTCCTTCTTACGCGAGATTCTGATTCCTTTAGTTTCGGTGACTTACTTGTTGTTAATTCATCTTCCACCTAATTTTCTAACAAAGCAGCTTCCAAATGTTGACATAAATTGGGAGAAAATTGAATCTGACATTAGCATCTATTTCTATGAACATCTCATCACATACCACCTGTCTCAACATACTCTTAAAACATTTTGTCCTGTTCTCATTAATAAGCCTCACTGGTTCTTTATGAACCTTCCTTAGGCCTGCACGGTGCCATGTTGTTTACTTCCATTAACTGTGCAGTATGAGCAATAGTCGATTAACAATAGAGAACACATTAATTTTCTTAGTCTGAGCACTGTCTATAAAAATGTTATCAATCAGTGTCCTACTATCTTGCTGCACACGAGTTGGAAAAATGACTATTGAAATTAGTTTGAGGCATTCAAATAATAATTCCAGTTCATTTTTTCTGTCCGTATCTTTTGAGAAATCTACATTGAAATCTCCACAAACTGCTAACTGTCTACACTGAAATCCCCACAAACTACTTACTGTCTGAGATTGCTCAATAATGCATCTCGATGTTGTCAGCAATAGCTGAAAGGTTCCTAGAAGGGATTTGTAGTTATTGCCACCTCAGTCGCATCATGTCTGTGAAACTGTATGCCTTGTTTCACGACAAGACCAAAACGGCCGGTCTTTGAATTATTTCAACGTACACATTTAATCCCGTCTGGAAAGTACCCCATACACAGTAATACCCCATAACAGAGTGGACAAGAGTAGTGATTGCGTCTCCTAAGTGTACTGATTCACGCTGTTTGCGTCAGATTACTACTCTGGCACTGCCTTGGTCGACGTTCATACGAAGAGTTGCCTCTGTAACGACAGCTACCAGTTGTGTCATTCCTAAGAGTAGACATGTTTAGGGTTCCTAACTACTGTATGCCGTGATATAGGGGTGCAGCCACCCCGAGCGATGGGCTCTCCATCAACAGGTTCTATATGATGCCAGTTTCAGTGGACAGTATCACGTCACTGTTCTTCAAAGAGTGAACCAGTGTGAGAGTGGTAGAAATTCCGTATACAATGATGTTCTCTTCATAGATATTTTACTGACACCGTTCGTAGAGGGCAAGTAACGACACTGTTCAACACACAACACTTTACTAAAATAAAACCAGCTAAATCTTGTTTATTTTAGTGCCACAGAGTTCTAAATTCCCCATAACACATGCGTGTTAACTCCAGATTTCGGTTTTCAGCCATTTCATTTAGTCGTGAATCCTGAAAAGAAGACACATACACATGTTCTAACTATATTTTTGCACCTGATATGAGTTCTTAAAACGTGTTTGCCAATCGGAACATATATTCAGTATACAGACATATTAACGGTATCGAAGTTTAACTTCCTTACCAAATTACTCTCTTGAACGCTTACATAGACAAACCATATTACGAGCCACCTTCATCGATATAGCAAGACATACTCACTTACCGCTACAATTCCAAAAGAATGCAAACAAATATTTAGTGCATTCGTAAGCAACAGGACATAGATAGATGTGCTCAGCACGATTTCCAGATCATTGATGTACCTGAAAATAATAACATATTTTACTGCTGTGCTCCATATATCAATAAGATACACATTATGCAATGACACCTGATCTCTGCCTCGTGATGACTGGGTGTTGTGTGATGTCCTTAGGTTAGTTAGGTTTAAGTAGTTCTAAGTTCTAGGGGACTGATGACCATAGATGTTAAGTCCCATAGTGCTCAGAGCCATTTGAACCAATGACACCTGATTTATACTTTATTGGTATGTATCACAACTAGTTCCATAATCGCTCATCATCAAACTTTGTGTAATAACCGATACTAATAATGTAACTGTTCACTGCTTCCTCGATCCGCTGGCCTAGGGTCATGCCTAGAACTTGGTGGTGCCGGGATCTGAACTGGTGCCATCTGCTGGGGCTGGGAGGGGACAACTTACTCTCTCACTTCTCTTTTTTATACGGAAAACTATTAAAGATTTTGTTACAACCTTACACACCTTGAGCGAGACTCTAGAAAATTAACGACTGAGCAGATGTTGATGGAGCCTGGTAGGGCGATAAAAGCATGATGTATTTTTATGGTTCTTAGCTCTCAGAAACAGCATGTTGGAAGTTGAATGCAATTGACGGCGAGCCCATACCTCAGTAAATCTTGCCGGAAAGGTCCACAGCCAGACAGGGCAGACCAGAGCAGCCCCTAGTCGAGACAGTTCTCCAGCAGAAAATTTGCTGAGCTACCTGCCATGGCGCCAGTGGAAGGCTGGGCTGGGGGCAATGGACTGTAGGGATGCGTCTTCATAGTGGAGTCATGAACCGGGCATTGTGTATAGAGCCATGCATGATAAAAATTCACAAGATTTCGTGTTCGCCAGTATTGGAAATATGCCTATGACTCACTTCCATTAGCCGCCTCGGTTGTATAAGAAACTCCAGCGTCTGAGAAACGTTGAGAGAATCTTTATCACAGCCCATAGCTAGGACTGACACGCTCCAAGGCACAGGCGATTTAAATAAAGATCTTTAAGATTGTATCTGTCCGCTTGTTGCCATGGGAAGCGACACAACTTCGGGGAAAAACATCTTCCACCTCTGCAAAAACTTAAAAAGAAAGCCGGCAATTGGCGGTTTCTTTCTCTTACAGAGGTGAAGGTTTCTTAACTCTTGTCCTGGTTCGACAGGATTTGTGCTGTCGTCTGGAAGGGAAGATTTAGCGCCTCTAAAGCCCTGTGATTGGCGCAAGACGTGGTGAAGGTAGCGTCGTTCGTGCACTTTGCGGGAAAACGGAAATTTTTTATCTAGAGAGGTGCGGAGGCAATCATTAGATTTACTCCTGGTAAGCAATACTTTTCTTACAAATGACTTATTAAATAATGTAATGTCACACTGTTCACTCATATCTCACTATCAGTCACTGCACACAATATACACACATTGTTTCATAACACTTCACTCACTACACACACACACACACACACACACACACACACACACACTGGTGATCTCTGGGCCATTTTCTGTACCGCAACTTCCCATTTGCTATCCTGAAAAATTGAGTCAGTATCCCTCCATAATAAGTGAGATATTGACCTCAGTAAGAGGAAGAGGTGTTAGTATTGTGCTGTGCATAGCTTGGGGGTAAGTATTTCTAGAAAGGAAAGAAGAAGGGAAAAAAACATAAAGTGAAGGTGTTATGTGGAATGTAGGACGCTTTATAATCATTATTATTATTATTTATTTGTGTAACATTGTCCGTCTCCGGAGCGTAGCGGTAGTGTTACCGCCTACTACGCAGGGGGCCCGGGTTCGAATACCTGCAGGGGACTGGGTGTTGTGTGTTCTTCATCATCATTGACTCGCAAGTCGCCGAAGTGGCGACAACTAAAGAGGACTTGCAATATGGCGGCCGAACTCCCCGAATGAGGCCTCCCAGCCAATAACACCATACCATCATTTCATTTCATGTATAACATTTTTTATCAAACCCCTGCTCTGTTTTATCTAAGTAATCCTTCAATGTATAAAATGTAGTGCATAACAGGTGTGTACTGCATAACGGTCTGGAAGCATCTTCTGGTCGAAGCTCTGGAATGTGTGGTTGGTGCTTGGGACCTGTGCTGTGACTGACTTCACTTGCAAGCAGTTAGACTGGAGAGTCTGTGGTGAATTTCTTACTGTACCAACACTGTGGCTTCAAACTTCTCGGACTATTCGTTTGCTGAGGGCACACTTATTTGTTTTTGGTTTACCAGTCTCGAAGTTTGGTATCCTTGTGCCCTCTGTCGTACGTACAAGTGAGCCAAATTGGTTCTTGGTACGACCAGCGAACGGGTGTGTCACACACTGAAATCTACCGTGATTTCAGGGCTCTGTTAGAGAGTGAATTGCGATCCGTCTGTCTGATCGCTGGACTGAAAGATATTTTCATTTCTTCCGTGGCCGCGGTCGATTCACAGGTGCTGCCTCAACGTCTCGTCACCGCCGTGCATTGCTCGACAGCTGGAATTTACATCACCGCACAAAGTAAGCAGGGTAACATACTGCTGCACTGGCCTTATCAGGGAGTACAGATCTCAAACACCACTTGCTCTCAGCTGCACCTACGAGGTGTGACAGTAATGAAATTGATGTGAAAAAAAAAAATGTTGATTACCGTTTTAGTCAAGTTTAGTCTTGTCTCCTTCAAATTAGTACCCTTCTGATTGCACACGCTTTTTCCAGCGCTTTTGCCATTGATGGTAACATTTCTCGAACTAATCTTCTGTAATATCCTCCAAGACCTTCGTCACAGCTTTTTGGACATCTTGGGTTGTTTGAAAATGGTGTACCTTGACCGCCGTTTTGACTTTTGCAAATAGAAAAATGTCGCACGGAGCGATATTTGATGAATAAGGTGGCAGTAGTAGTGCTGAAATTTGTTTTGAGGTTAAAAATTGCTCTACTGACAGAGCAGTGCATTATCGTGATGCAGAATCCAGTTATCAGCAATGTAGGCACGGACACGAAGAACTCTTTTACGAAGTCTTTCTAAAATTTCTTTGTAGTAATATTGGTTAACTGTTTGTTCAGGAGGCACCCACTCTTTATGAGCAATTCCCTTGGAATCAAAGAAGCACACAGGCATGCATTTCACTTTTGACTTTGACATGCGAGCTTTTTATGGTCTGGATGATCCCTTTTAGCACCATTGAGAACTTTGGCGTTTTGTCTCTGGATCGTACTGAAAAAACCAACCTTGATCACCAGTGATAACACGGCTCAACAATTCCGGATTGATTTCCGTTTGCTCCAACAGTTCGGCTGCCATATTTTTCCGTGTTTCTCGCTGTTGTGGTGTGAGATTTTTGGGGACCATATTTGCAGAGATCTTTCTCATACCAAGATCTTCAGTTATTATTAGGCGAACCGTTTCTCGATTGATGTCCAGTTCTTCTGCAATCATTTTCACGGATAATCTTCGATCAGATCGTACGAGTTCACGCATCCTGGCCAAGTTGACATCCGTCCTTGAGGTTGATGGTCGTCCATTGCGGTCTTCATCATCAACATTCGTTCTGCCTTCACTAAACATTTTATGCCAACGAAAAACGTGAGCTCTTGACATAACCACCTCTCCAAAAGCCTTCTGAAGCTTGCCGTAAGTTGTCGTCGCGTTTTCACCCAATGTAACGCAAAAAGAAATGGAATACCTTTGCGCAGTATTATGCCGTTCCATTTCCGTGACGATAGACACAAACACGTTTTAACTTATTACAGCACAACTTATAACTGAGCAGTTGCAAAAGTGTGCTTCTTGGACTAGAAGCATCTTATAGACCAAGGTCAAAGATATTGTGCCTATGCAAGCCCGCAGGGTTGCCACATCTTGCAAAGAAAACCAGTCTCATTACTTTACTGTCGCACCTCGTATATTGAGAATCTTCTGTAGATTATCAATCAAAGTCTGCTCAGTGTCAGATCAATTCAGATTGCGTAATCCACATTTTAGGGCCAAGTACCTGACTCATTTCTGCCACCCAGGATCCGTGTCCATTTTTCTCTTAACCCATATGTTAGTTGTTTACAGCATTCAATCAGTAACTATAATTTATGTCTGTTTTTTCTTTTGAAAAACAAATGTTGTTAGTAAACTAAATTTTGCATACCATCTGAATCAATCAATTTATAGAGTCACCCCAAGGGTTAGCTTTCATTGTGGCGTCCCATGCTAGGATAACTTTTAGAGCCTCCTGCTGACTTGGAAGCTTTGGTTTTCGAGTGCAGACGATAATTTGAGGATGTTCAGAGTCAATATATAGGGCGATTCGGTAAAAATGTAGCAATCTAAGATGAGAGACCACAGTCTGGAAACGACCAAGTCGAAAAGTATGAGCGAAAATTTACTCGTGTTCCACCTTAGCCTAGTGCAGAACCCAGACTACGTGCCCCAACTTCCCAACCATGATCATGAGGTACAGAATTCCCTTTGAATACTCAGCAATACCCTCAGGTGATAAAGACTGTTGATGGACCAGTAACGGCGCACTAACTCGATATCAGAGAGACCAAAAATTCTGAGTAATAATGAATTTTACTTACCCGCACAAGTTTCACATGTTGCTACATTTAAATTTGTTCAGAATAACGACCAGCAGAGTCTGTGCGGGCATGGCATGTTATCACAAATTTCTGTCGTACCCAATGGTACGCATGCGACAGCATGTGTTGCCATTACGTTCCAAAATGTCACACTAAAAAATCGAACTTTTGCGTGGTTCATAAGGCGGATTCTGTTGGTGACAAAAAGATAGAATAAATTGTTTTCAATAGTCCTTGTGCTACAGACCATTCGTGCATCCAACACAAGGATCGTGTTATGGTAACTATCCTGCAGAACGAGGTCAAAGTCTGAATACTACACCTCAGGGAAATGAAGCGAATCAGTTGGTTCTTTCTGCAATAGATGTGGCCTACAGTTCACCTTAAAGGGCTTACGGCGGCACCATTTACTTCATTGGCGCTTTCTAGGAAAACCCGAAACAAGTGTTTTTCATCATTTTTTCAGTGTTATCACTGGATATCTAAATAACAAACGCTCAAATTTTAACGGCATGTTCTGTCTAGGCATTTATCTAAAAATATTCCCTAAGATCCGTATCTCAAACACCCTTGAGAACTGTCTTGATATTTTTATCCGTTTCCGGGACATAGAGATTCAAAGTTGTCCTACTTGCACACATAAAATACTCACGTAAAATCAGATCTGAGACGAAAAATTAATTTATAAAGACACTTTAGGGGGAAGAAACTTGCTTTAATGTGTCTCCATTACCGTTATAAGGCTCTCGAATCCCGTGTTGTAATACAGCCAAAGGCAAAATTTTTCTGCATGTGAAATACACTCTTAGGTTTAAAATTAATTTTGGTTATTTCTATTCCGCGTTAGTAAACTATCAAAATTTTACTGACCCATAAAGTTCTTTTCATGTGAACGACATATCTTGGTGTTTCAAGGAAAAAACGGAACCATGGGAGAAATGCTCCCCTTAGAGCACAAAAAGGTGAATATGCTCCTTTTTAATATACTCTGACGGAAAATTGCGGTAGCAGCTGCTTTATTCTAGGTTCCTCGTCACCTTTAAGAATGTTCCCAAAAATTTGACGTGTGAACATAGTTGCGCTTTTTTTTATTGAGGAAGAAGGAGATAATGGCAGTGGGAAAGAGACAGAGAGATAATAAATACTGGAAGACAGTAGACAGTGTTTGTACTTTAGAGAGTGTGTAGGAGGCAATGGCAGTATGAGAGAAAGAGAGCGATACCGTGATTGTGGAGCTTGGTTGACAGTGACAGAACAGTCCTACTAAAGTAGTGAATGGCGCAGTACCTGTGGGAGAGAAATAAAGAGAAGGCGAAAGTTGAAGTAGATGAGAACCAGTAACAATGAGAGACAGGCTCTACCACAACGACTATGAGGAAGAGAGAGATAATGGCAGTGAGAAGACACAGCAACAGTGGGAATGAATGAATGAGATTGCAGCAGTAAGAGAGAGACAGTGACAGACAGTGAGAGAAAACAGTAGTAGCAGGACAGAACGGAGGAGGTTGTGGCTGTGAGACAAGCGACAGTGGAAGTTAGAGATATTCATAGAGATGATGACAATGAGTTGGGCTGAATAACTGACTGAGCAAGAACTGACAAGTTAGAGTGGATGGGTATTAGGGGCTTACAGCAATGGACTAGTGGGTGTGACTGAGTTACAGTTTGGGGAGATTGTGGGAGTGATAGTTGTGTGTTAAAAAGAGGGCTAGTATGTTCACGTGCCAAATTTTTTGGAAAATTTTTTTAGGTGCTGAGGAAGTAGGATGAGGCGACCCACTTTTCAGTTAGAATGTTTTGAACAGGAGCAAATTCGCCTTTCTCTTCTCAGTAAGGAGAGTTTTTCTGCTGGTTCTATGTCCCCGATGTCGTTTGAACAGTGTCGCCAGCAGCGAAAGTTCTTCCCAGGAGATCCTCTTCAGTCTCGACAGGAGTCTTGTAAACCTGACTTTTCACACGGCTTCACAAAAGAAACAAGTACGGCCAGATCAGGTGCACGTACTGGCCACGAACAGTACCTTCTCTGTCCAACCAGTTTTCAGGGAATGACCAGAGTCATTCCGGGGATTATCAGAATATGTGTCGAGCAAAAGCCAAGCTGAGTGACCGTGCAGTTTGAGGCACCATCTAATGGATTGTGCTGCCCCTCCCGCCGGAGATTTGAGTCCTCCCTCGGATATGAGTGTGTGTTTTGTTCTTAGCATAAGTTACAGTTTAGTGTGTAAGCTGCGGAACCGCTGACCTCAGCAGTTTGGTTCCTTAGGAATTCACGCATTTGAACATATTTTTGTCAAGCAAACTGCAGGCGGAAATTCCGAAATAGTTAGCTGGGGCCATAGGCACTTCAACGGTTTTAGGAGAAATAGTGGCGGTAACTCGAGTCCGTGATAGGAGAAAAATATTTTTCCCTGACGTACAGCGAAACTGTAAGATGGTTCAAATGGCTCTGAGCACTATGGGACTTAACAGCTGAGGTCATCAGTTCCCTAGAACTTAGAACTACTTAAACCAAACTAACCTAAGGACATCACACACACCCTTACCCGAGGCAGGATTCGAAAATGCGACCGTAGCGGTCGCGTGGTTCCAGACTGAGGTGCCTAGAACCGCTCGACCACACCGGCCGGCAAACTGTAAGAACTGTGGGGAAGTTGGACACTTTTTTTTTTTTCACTAGCTGCCGACCCACCGTCTACTTTCTTATGGTGGGTCGTGTGTTGCCACTTAGCCGCTGTGACTGGATCCGGGGTCCGGAGAGACTGAAAGTAACACCACACCGGCTCCCGGCCCCCCTCACACCGTTGCCCGTGTCCCGCCACGTGGAGGCGGCTCTATTTGTTTAGATCCATTTGATATCTTTTTTTATGCAGCATTATAAAAACTTATAACTAATACAAAATCAAGTGAGATATTAATAAACAAAACGAAATTAAATATTTAGGAAGAAGGAAGGAAGAGAATTGAATAGAGAAGGGATAGGTATAATATTGCCCATCACCTGGTTGTGGGCAAGACGCTGGCCGTCGCTCACCATGCCTTTAACATCTACCATCCTAAAAACTAACTTAACTAGAAGAGGTAGGGTACGTTAAAGCTAGAAACTAAGGTTAAGACCTCCATGTCCAGCCTGCAAAACTATTTACGATGTACAATAGAGAGGTAACTGATTTTGTGCTTGGCTCAAAGTTGCTAATGAAAGGGTACTTGTGGTAAACGTAATAAGGTAATGACTCTAACGGTTTGTGTTGAGTCTACAGGGCTCCTAGTAGAGTACATCAGGCACAAGCACCTCCCGGCGCCGCCAACAACACGACCTGAACGGTGGTTTTCCCCGATCTACCATAGGTATCCGTCGGGTTGGGCTCAAAAGAGAGGAACCACAATTAAAATCCTTCCATCCAGGCCGTGCGCCGCCTCTTACCAGGGGGCGTAGGTCCCTTGAAGAGGTGCCTAACTTTAAGCCTCAGATCAGAAGTTATAGTGGAGGTTGAGGTATAGGCTGTGTAGGTTGGTTGTACAAACAGTTCACGCTTAGCCAATGAGACTTACAAAATGATACGTGGTGTGGCAGTTAGCACCTTCCGGCCCCGCCAGCAACACAGCCTGAACGGTGGGTTTCCCCGATCTACCATAGGTATCCGTCGGGTTGGGCTCAAAAGAGAGGGACCACAATTACGATCCTTCCATCCAGACTGTGCGCTGCCTCTAAACGGAAGGCGTAGGTCCCTTGAAGAGGTACCTAGCTTTAAGCTCTTATTAGACATGGAGATGCTGTTAACTATTTACATATAAGGTGCAATCTGTTTTTAGGATTGTGTGTGACTTGTGCGCCTCTTGTCGGTTGTTCCACTCTGTTCTTTGAAGTTGACTTGATTGACACTATGGATCATCCGCGCTGGACGCTTCAATATCTGTGTTGGTGCCCTGGTCTGTATCTGTTTCTTCTTCATCACTCGTGGTGCTAATCATATCTGTGTCCCCCTGGGCATCGTGATGTCTGTTTGGACCGGCTTGCCTTCGGTAGGGTCTGTTGCGCAAGTATTCTATTTGTTGGATCCTCGAGATAAGGGCCATGTCCTGTGATGAAATGTATCATACCGCGGCTGGGATCGATATGTTTTAGTTTTAGTCTTTCCCGGATGTCAGGGAAGAAGTTGTATACACGGCGGCCCTTATCGCTGTTAGCCCACTCGCTCTGCCAGGTATCCACTCGCCATGCTCTGAGCTGGCGTGTTGTCTCAATCGGTACACCAGTGATCTGCCGAACATGGTCTATTCTCCCCATCCTAAGCCAGTACATTGCTGCGTGGTACCTGATGGTGATATCTATGGGGAAGATTCCCATGACGACAAATAGTGCGTCATTTGATGTTGTGTTGAATGCCCCTGTTAGTCGAAGTAGAACACTTCTTTGGCCTCGACGTACAATGGTTCTGTTGGTTGAGAGATTTAATCTGTGGGCCCACGTACTGGCAGCAAAGCATAGACTGACTCGAAGAGAGCGCAATGGTATGTTCGTGTCACTGACAGGGGTAGTCTGAATTGTTGCGAATTTAACCTAGCCAGTTTGTGTAGTATCTTTTCTGCTTCGTTTGTGCATATTCGCATGTGTTCGTGGAAGTTCAATCGTTCATCAATGTATACTCCTAGATAGCGTGTGACTGCTAGTCTTTTTATGTTTGTGTCCCCGATTTTGACTACTGGGTTCCTGCGCAGGGTACCCTTTAGCAATGTATAAGTTGTTTTGTTTCCTGCTATCTTTAATTTATTGTCTGTGCCCCACTGGGTTATTGTCCGAAGTGTTCCATTGGCTCTTTCTTCTAGCTGGGCACGGTTGTTTGCTGAAACTACGACGAGTAGATCATCAGCATAAGCGACAACTGCATCTGTCAAGATGTGCTCCTCTAGTAGCTGTAGGAGCGGTTCTTTAACTGTGTCCCAAAAGATGGGGCCGCAGATCGACCCTTGTGGACAGCCTTTTGTAATTCGTTTAATCACTTTCTGGTTGTCCATTTGCCAAACGACCGTTCTGTCTCTGCAATAGTCCATGAAACTATTATATCGAGACTCCGGTACCTGCAGGTGCCTGAAAGTTGGACATGGAGAATGGGGCTGTAGGCAAAGTGAAGGGTATAATATAGTCGGACTTATTAGGAATAATCAGTTGATGAACAACAATAATAACGCCAGAAGCGCTGATCGGTGCTCCTAATAATTTTTAACGTGACTGTAGTGTATGCAGAAACGGAATCTTGCTTGATTGGCATAGTGGATGGAAGTTTTTAATACAAACAGATGCACACGTGTTTGTGGTAGGTTGGGACGTCGTGGGCAAGAGCCAGTTAAACCCTCCTCAGTATATGTTATGTGGCGTTGTGGGTACGGTACACATTCCCTAGGTTTCACAACATTAAGTTTTCAGTTGGGGGCAAAAGTTCTACGAAGGTATTGAAATTTTATCTCACATAGGTGACTGTCACTGCGCCATCTTGGAGTTACATTTCCTTTATGACTTCACGCTAAAATTGACCTTGGGAAACGTGTCACAGAACTTCGTGGGACATTGTTCCATCTGGGGAAAACAGTTATCAGTGACACACTGCAACAAGGTTCACCTATCTTAAAAGATAAACCAATTAGGCTGCATCCAAGCACACTAAGGATTACTTTGCGTAATACAGTACTGCAGGATACATGGAAACTGCAAGGATTAGCGTAGTAACAAAGTACCCTATAAGGTAGTGTGTGTGGTTGTGCCACTGGGAGAAAAACACGAATTACACAAAGCAGGGTTTTATTTTTTCCACCAGAGCATTTTACTTCTATGGATGGTAGGCAGTGACTGGTTAGTACCAGTCGGTGTTGATAGTTTTTGGACCAAGGGCATGGATTTCTCTAAAGATTGTCGGTCGCTAATTTAAATGTTCTAGATAAATATTATCTTGGTAGGATCAATTTGGACCCTAACTACACTCCTGGAAATGGAAAAAAGAACACATTGACACCGGTGTGTCAGACCCACCATACTTGCTCCGGACACTGCGAGAGGGCTGTACAAGCAATGATCACACGCATGGCACAGCGGACACACCAGGAACCGCGGTGTTGGCCGTCGAATGGCGCTAGCTGCGCAGCATTTGTGCACCGCCGCCGTCAGTGTCAGCCAGTTTGCCGTGGCATACGGAGCTCCATCGCAGTCTTTAACACTGGTAGCATGCCGCGACAGCGTGGACGTGAACCGTATGTGCAGTTGACGGACTTTGAGCGAGGGCGTATAGTGGGCATGCGGGAGGCCGGGTGGACGTACCGCCGAATTGCTCAACACGTGGGGCGTGAGGTCTCCACAGTACATCGATGTTGTCGCCAGTGGTCGGCGGAAGGTGCACGTGCCCGTCGACCTGGGACCGGACCGCAGCGACGCACGGATGCACGCCAAGACCGTAGGATCCTACGCAGTGCCGTAGGGGACCGCACCGCCACTTCCCAGCAAATTAGGGACACTGTTGCTCCTGGGGTATCGGCGAGGACTATTCGCAACCGTCTCCATGAAGCTGGGCTACGGTCCCGCACACCGTTAGGCCGTCTTCCGCTCACGCCCCAACATCGTGCAGCCCGCCTCCAGTGGTGTCGCGACAGGCGTGAATGGAGGGACGAATGGAGACGTGTCGTCTTCAGCGATGAGAGTCGCTTCTGCCTTGCTGCCAATGATGGTCGTATGCGTGTTTGGCGCCGTGCAGGTGAGCGCCACAATCAGGACTGCATACGACCGAGGCACACACGGCCAACACCTGGCATGATGGTGTGGGGAGCGATCTCCTACACTGACCGTACACCACTGGTGATCGTCGAGGGGACACTGAATAGTGCACGGTACATCCAAACCGTCATCGAACCCATCGTTCTACCATTCCTAGACCGGCAAGGGAACTTGCTGTTCCAACAGGACAATGCACGTCCGCATGTATCCAGTGCCACCCAACGTGCTCTAGAAGGTGTAAGTCAACTACCCTGGCCAGCAAGATCTCCGGATCTGTCCCCCATTGAGCATGTTTGGGACTGGATGAAGCGTCGTCTCACGCGGTCTGCACGTCCAGCACGAACGCTGGTCCAACTGAGGCGCCAGGTGGAAATGGCATGGCAAGCCGTTCCACAGGACTACATCCAGCATCTCTACGATCGTCTCCATGGGAGAATAGCAGCCTGCATTGCTGCGAAAGGTGGATATACACTGTACTAGTGCCGACATTGTGCATGCTCTGTTGCCTGTGTCTATGTGCCTGTGGTTCTGTCAGTGTGATCATGTGATGTATCTGACCCCAGGAATGTGTCAATAAAGTTTCCCCTTCCTGGGACAATGAATTCACGGTGTTCTTATTTCAATTTCCAGGAGTGTATAAGCAAGCCACCAGTATAACTTCATTACATAAGAAAGTGAAGCACTTATAATGAATAGAGGAAGCAGTGATGGATAATCATTAATAGAGTTTAAGGGGTTATTTAGTCCTCATGGGTATTTACCAGCTACCCTGGTGATGCAACACAGAATGACAACTCTGAATGAATGAATGACCATTATGCTACAAGCTACATCAGGTGCCCCATCAACTACAGCTACTGATGGAGCAGTACACTGATCAGCAATTAGGACACAGTGTCATTGAGGAATGTACCCACTGATGGGATGTCAAAAACGATCAGCATATTCCACTGCAAAGGCTACCGGATGCCAGTAACCCTTTTCAGATGATTTTAGTTGATACTTTATGGCCTTTTTCACAAACACCAGCGTGGACTGGCGTGGCGCAGCTCGCTCTTCCCATTGGCGCGCGGTCAGTGCCTTCTTGATACTGTTTTGCGGCGCTGCGCTGGTTGGAGGCAGTCGATGCAAAGGACTACATAGAAAATTTGACACATGGAACTCTGGTGCGGATGGCAAAACTTGTTAAGGCGACCGATGGTCATAAGCGGGAAATCCGGACTAGAGTCGCGATCTGGTACAAATTTTCAACTTTCACTACTGGCTAGTGGAAGTATACCCAAAACAGCCGACATCAAGTGGTTATCAGTTAGCGAATAAATATCTAAAAATGCAGGTGTGTGTGTGGATACTGTCTTCGAAATATGTTGCGAACAGAGTTAGTTGTAAGAAGGAAACAAACCGTCATGCATAATGCGGCTGTTTCTCACGCATCTCGGTGTTTACGACGTCTTTCTCCTGAACTACGTGACGGACAGTGATATAATTTTGCAGGTACATTCCGTGGTAGAGTGGATAGTTTCTGCAAAATGTGTTGCCAATAGACTTAGCAGTAAATTAAGTAAAAATTAAAACGTCGTGCGCGATGGGCAGTTTTACTGCACGAACGGCGATAACGTAGTAAGCGACAAACTTCCTTTGTTTCTTCGTTTTCTGATATGTGTCAGCGAGGAAAAGTTCCATTAAGCTTTCAAATAATGTGCAAAGTCACTAAGTGCTCTCATTCTCAAAGACGGGATGAATATATGCTGCGTATTTGCGCGCATTGCGTTACACATTTCTATCAGCCTAACACCCGCCCCTTTGAGAGGTAGATGGTTATTACTCTCACACTTCTTTCCAGATAGCAAATGATGTGTATACCAAGTTTAGCTGAAATCCATAGAGTAGTTTCTGAGGAGATGATGAACAACAATACTTTACAGATTTGTCTTGGTACTGTAGTGAGGTGTGGATTTGTTTTGTTTAGATTCGCAGTGTGTTTAAGATTATGTGTTTTTTGTTTACCTTATCGTGTGAATGTGGTGTAGTAAGGCGTCGAGTGTTTTCTGGTGGTATGACTGTGGTCACAGCTGTGGAAACAACATCTTTATTTTGCGAAAGCAGCAAATAAAGAGGAAAGAAGGTATTTATAAAGTATTTGGAGAAATGAAAAGAAAAATATGCGGAAAAAGAAAAACCTACAGTAGGAATTAAAGATCAGGAAGATGAAATGAAAATTATGAGCTTTGCTGCTGGCATTGTAATCCTGTAAGAGACAATAAAGGACCATGAAAAGTAGTTGAAAGGAATGGACAATGTCTTGAAAGGAGCATGTAATATAAACATCAATAAAAGCAAAACAGGAATAACCAAGTACAGCCGAGTTAAATCAGGTGACGCTGAAGGAATTACATTAGGAAGCGAGACAGTTAAAGTAGTAGATGAGTTTTGTTACTTGGACACCGATATTAACTGATTATGGCTGAAGTAGAGAGTATATAAAATGCAGACTGAAAATGGTAAGAAAAGCGTTTCAGAAGAATAAAACTTTATTGACATCGAATATAGAATTAAGTGTCAGGAATTCCTTACGGAACCTATTTGAATGGAATGTAGCCATGCATAAAAGTGAAACAGTTTAGACAAAAAGAGAATAGAAGCTTCCGAAATGTTCTGCTACAGAAAAATGGTGATGATTACATGGATAGGTCACACGACTGATTAGGTAATACTGAATAGAATTGGAGAGCAAAGAAATTTGTGGTACAACATGACTACAAGAAGGTATCGGTTGACAGGACACAATCTGAGATCTCAAGGGGTCACCAATTTAGTGTTAGAGGGAAGTGTGGGGGGTAAAAACCGTAGAGGGAGGCCAAGAGATACCTTTAGTAAGCAGAGTCAGAATGATGTAGGTTGCAGTACTTATTCGGAGATGAAGAGGCTGTTACAGGTTAAAGCAGTAAGGAAAGCTTGATTAAACCACTCTTCGGAATGATAATCACAACAATACCAACAACAGCAACAAAAGTGATGAAATGTATGTTGCAATTAATGGTATACTGATTTAGGAAGGGAATATCGTAACCATATCTGGCAAGAACAATGGCACGTAGAATAGTGTTTAACGCTAACTAGGACGATCGAGAGTTCCACAGCGCTGTGTGAAATGCAGTTGTTCTTACGAGGGGCCACAGCGGAGGGATGTCAGCAGGACATCCTCGCACCATACCATATGTCTAAAAGGCAGATACACACTGGTTGTACTCAGTATACGATTAGGTGGCAGTTATCATGAATTCTAAGGCCAAAGGCGATCTAAGGCTGCAGAACCTTTGGAGCTACAAGGTAGGGGAATACTGACAACTGGTAACATTTTGGGGCAATGTTTACGGCTTCAAGCATATATAACAGCAGTACTGAACCCGATACTTTCACTGCTGTACCTTCCCAACAAAGCTTTGTAAGTACACTCAAGAGCCAAAGAAACTCGTACATGCACCTAATATCGTGTAGGGCTCCTCGCGAGCACGCAGAAGTGCCGCAACACGACGTGACATGGACTCGACTAATGTCTGGAGTAGTGATGGAGTGGTCTCTTCTGAACAACACGTTGTAAGGCATCCTAGCTATGCTCAATAATGTTCATGCCTGGGGAGTTTGGTGGCCAGCGGAAGTGTTTAAACACAGAAGAGTGTTTCTGGAGCCACTTTGTACAATTCTGGACGTGTGGAGTCTCGTGTTGCCCTGCTGGAATTGCCCACGTCCCTCGGAATGCACAGTTGAGATGAATGGATGCAGGTGATCAGACATGATGCTTACGTACGTGTCACCAGTCAGAATCGTATCTAGACGTGTCAGGGTTCCCGTACCACTCAACTGGACTCGCCCCACACCATTACAGAGCCTCCACCAGCCTTAACAGTCCCCTGCGGACATGCAGGGTCCATGGATTCATGAGGTTGTCTTCGTACCCGTACACGTCCTTCCGCTCGATACAGTTTGAAATGACACTTGTCCGGCCAGGCAATACGATTCCAGTCATGAACAGGCCAATGTCGACGTTCACGGACCCATGCTAGGCCTAAAGCTTTGTGTCGTGTAGTCATCTTCGGTATTCCAATAGGTCTTCGGCTACGAACGCCCATATCGATGATGTTCCCTGAATGGTTCACACGCTGACATCTGTTGGTGGTCCAGCATTGAAATCTGTAGCAATTTGCGGAAGGGTTGCACTTCTGTTACGTTGAACGATTATCTTCAGTTGTCGTTGGTCCTGTTCTTGCAGGGTCCTTTTCCGGCCGCAGCGATGTTGGAGATTTCGTATTTTACCGAATTCCTCATGTTCACGGTACACTCTTGAAGTGGTCGTACGGGAAAATCCCCACTTCATCACTACTTCGGAAATGCTGTGTCCCATCGCTCGTGTGCCAACTATAACACCAGCACCAGTAACCGATTCAACAGCAGCGCCAGAGATTTGTCGTCTTATATAGACGTTGCTGACCGCAGCACCATTTTCCGCCTGTTTACATATTTCTGAACTTAAACATGCATGCCTATACCAGTTTATTTAGCACTTTCTACCTGCTCAGAACTTGAAGTTCCTGCACAACACCTTGAGTCTCTTACCCCTTCAGTTCTCTAGTCCAGTTTACAGCAGCGCATAAAGGGTGTATAATTGCAGGGAAAAATATTTCAATGAATACAGTAGTATCTCAGTAGGTACGACCAGCAAATGACAGTGATACACGTCTCAATTTTCTGTACCATTTTTGTTCCGATTCTAGTTTGTGCAGCCTATGGCTACCAATATAGGAAAGCCCCCAAATGGCTGAAATCCCTGACCTCCACATACTGTCCGAATGGCTTGCTTTTAGAGTGTTAAGAGATCATTTGGAACGAGATGAGGACACAAATATAAAATTTGCACACACTGCAACAACGCTATGTACCTGTCTAGGAGTGTTTGCCAGTAGTTGTTTGCTACCCGCCGACTAATACTCGCAGGTAACCCTAACAGAATGTGCCAGAATTACTTGTTGGTTTTCTCGGGCTGTAACGCGCCAGCCAGTACCCAGCAGGCTCCACGGTCAATTGGGTTCCTAGGTGTCTTTGTGAATCCACAGAACCATCGTTCGCATAAAAGGTGTACAAGAAAACCCCGGAAATATAAGCTGGATTGATGGCGTGGGTTCTCACCACTGGAGAATGCAAGGTTTGCGTGTCGCCGCAGGCTGAAGTGGCTGAGCGGTTCTAGGCGCTACAGTCTGGAACCGCGCGACCACTACGGTCGCAGGCTCGAATCCTGCCCCGGGCATGGATGTGTGTGACGTCCTTAGGTTAGTTAGGTTTAAGTAATTCTAAGTTCTAGGGGACTGATGACCACAGCAGTTAAGTCCCATAGTGCTCAGAGCCATTTGAACCATTTTTTTTGCGTGTCTCCGGATCATAGTCGTAGAATACGGAGCCAACCTTGTAGGATGTTGAGGGTATTTTAAGATGCAGTACAGTATCACAACATGATTCTGTATGCATTTGTCCAGTCCTGTAGACCGTATTTAGGCGATAAAACACGATAAAGCGCACCATGCTCACCAAGCGAATGCTTTCCACAAAAAGGAAGTAACCCACTAATTGAAGTGGGCTGTGACCTCTGCAGATAACAGCCAGATTGATCCAGCTTGTGACCGGTTAACACTTGCTTGCAGAAAGCATCATCGCACACTTGAAAACCTTAGGAGAGCCACCTCGAACATCTGAACAGGGTTGAGAAGCAACATCTCGAATACCTGATAGACAGCATCTAAGCATTAAATACACGTGATTTTAAGAAGGCTTATATTTTCAGCACTGCTCGTCCCCCCACCTTCTCCGCACCCCCCCCCCCCCTCCCTCACCCCCACCAGATGTGTTTACAATTATGTATGTTACACAACTGGTTTTCAGATATTTTGTATGGTTTATATGAGTGAGTTGTCACAAATGTTACAATATATTTTAGACCTTAAATGAAACAGATACTTACGTTAGAATAACTTCATGATGTCGTATGTTCTTCACTAAACTGCTGTGTAGTTTCCAGTACGTGTCATTTCTATCCAGAACGAAAAGATTGCGCTTACTGTCTGAACTGTCCTCGCTGAACACGTAGGCTGTTTGTGATATGCTCACTTCATCAAAACTCCTTTCTAGAGCTTGTATCCCCTTGTCTGGCTCTACTTTTTCTCGCTCACGAGTATTCGAAAGCCTCATTCCAGCGATATTCTCATTGAGAACAGCTATTTCACCTGCTGCATAGACTAAGAGAATTATCAGAAATATGTCTAGCAGGATGCTCGTCTCCGAAGCAGATCCTACGCAGAACGCCTCGATGGCGTAGGTTATTTCGTAGGCAGGCGAATGTTGCACTTCTACGGGAATCCAGAAGATGAGTGGCCTGGTGCCGTTCTCGGCTGGTGGCGACATGAGGGTCTGGATGAGTGGGTCTCCCATCCACAGCACCACCGTCACCGCTGGCATTGCCTGAAACACAGAGGTTCACTTTTCAACTTCAGATCCAGCACAAGAAGTCTGACATAGTTCTGTCTAATTCTCCACTGTTTTGTAAACCTAACGTCTAGTGCCAGCTTTCGAAATGTACCCAATCTGTCGTATGGGGACGCAGTACATGCTGGCACAGACTGCATGTCTGCCAGAAATCCCAAATAGACAGGATCAAGGATCCAACGTGCCCCCATCTTCTACAGCACTGGAGTGACGTATGAATGATGGGAGATTAAAAAGTTGGGGATGAAGCATTACACTACTTACTGCAGGTAGTGACCCAGCCAGCATGGCTGCCAGATTTTCAATCTTAATGGCTAGAAATCTATGTCCCACTATGTCTGTCTTATCATAATGGCGACAGTTTATTAAACCAGGATGTAAGCTGCAATCAAAACATGAGAGTCTCTATATTTATGTCATTGATATCAAATTTATGACTCAATATAGCTGCTAGATGTCAATCTTATCTTCATCATTATCACTTAGAACGTACTCTGTCTGCTAAAATCGTAACATGCTAGCTTTTATATCTTCCATCACCCTTACCTTAATGGCTACAGTTCATGATTCAATACATTCGTTGGATGCTTTTCCAAGATATCCTTGTCTTAATTAAGAAAATTTATCACACACTATGACATCTCAATCAAACATGGCTACTTAAGAGGAGTTTGACACCATTACGTTACTGGAGATGTCTAAGAAAGCAGGAAACTGAAAACGTCTATATGTGCAGGGACGTTTGTCTAGAAATGTACGTATTAAAAGACACACTGCAGGACATCACAGAATCACACTGGTCTCCCTTGCTTCCACATTTCAATAATTTGGCCCGCACTGCTGGCAGCCCATTTGTGATATTACCACCACCACTGGGTTAGAACAGGAACAGTGACGACATCTGTATTGTAAACAAACAAAGTGCCCGAAAGGCTTCCTGTGGCACCCATGCTGTGCTGATGCTGGCCATATAGGCAACACATCACGCCATGGTGCGCTACCACTGCAACTATTGTCCTCCTGCCACATACACAGCTACGCAACTGTCAGTGCGAGTGAGTGCGTGCAGAGGGCTTTTGCCATTCATCTTGATAAACAGGCGTTAAGTTCCGTCCCACCCACCGCCAGCAGGAAAAGATAAATTTCTCTTCATGAAGGCCGTTAGAGACAGAACATATAGGTAGCGGTCGCCAGTCTTCAACGCGCTGTAATTTTTTAACTAGTCTCTTATTCGTCTCAGTGCTTCCCAAGAATAAGATGTTACTAACATCCCAGCACCCTCAGATATGTACTACTTCTAGCTCGGTATCCCTGTACAAAGAATTACACACATTTCAGTCACAAACGTTAAGAGGATGAAATACTTGCACAGTAAACGTCTACTTTCTTGTGTATGATTGACTTCTGCGATGTATCTGAGTGTATAAATCACAATACTCGTAGAATGTCTCGGTCAAAGTACCAATAAATGGTGTCACCTCCCACTTACAACGGAACATAATCCTCTTTGACAAAATGTTCTTATGTCATGTAGTGTTATGTTTACACATTATTTAAGCACAATAAATCTGTAGCATTGTCCTCACAGGCTTACATATTACAACTAGCAGTTGCACGGCAGCAAACCCACCAAGTTTCTTCTGCACAGACGCATACAGACATTTTTAAACTGTAATAATAATTGTTATTGCATTCACTGACCGACAGAGGGTGACGAGGTACAAAACTGAATGAGATCTATAACAGAAGTTACACAATTCTATTTAAAGCGTATCCTGTAGTTAATAGGGGATTGTACAGGAATTTAGGTTACTAATAAATAGACATTGGTTAGTATCCCGTCTGAGATAAGCATTACTTAGTCTTAAAGTATCTTCTTATGAGGTTCTTCACACACAGTGCTAAGATGCTTTAACAGTATATAAAAATTTACGGTTTTAATATATACATTTTGTTCATGTGCTGTTTGGTAGCGGAATGGTGGCCGAGCGGTTCTAGGCGCTACAGTCTGGAATCTGCGACCGCTACGGTCTCAGGTTCGAATCCTGCCTCGGGCATGGATGTATGTGATGTCCTTAGGTTAGTTAGGTTGAAGTAGTTCTTAGTTCTAGGGGACTGATGACCTCAGAAGTTAAGTCCCATAGTGCTCAGAGCCATTTGAGCCATTTTTGTAGCGGAATGGTCTATATGATTTCCTTTTATATCGGATTTCAGATACATTGGCGTACATCTCCTCTGACAGTGCACGTGCACACAATAGGAGATTTCATTACAAATCATATTAACTTTACGTTATTCCTCAAGAAACATGGAAGAAAGGATTACATTTACAACTTATGTGTAAAAGATAACACGGAGTCACAAAATAATTCTTTACTTTTGCAGTAGTTAGGAACTAAACAAATGTGCATATTGTAACACTGGAAGCTCCATAAAGCATTCTCTTGTCGATTCTAGTGTCTATACAAAGGTTGTACCGAAAATCAGATATGTAACACCCGCATACCTCCTTACAATATGTGTTTGAGGGTACCTGCACCACACAGCCACACAACCACGTGCCCACACTCCCTTTGCGTGGAAGGAATGATATGCGGTAAACCTCCGTATTAGCAGCTCTTATCTCCTGGTGTGGGATGTATGTGGGAGGAAGTACTGTGTTGCTTGGAGCATACTCTATCGGATTTTCAAAAGTAAGTCGTCTCCATGATGCAGAACGCTTCTCTCGCAGAATCTACTACAGGAGACCCCCTAAATAAATAATTGTGTGTATGTCGTTAACTTTGGATCTACACTCCTGGAAATGGAAAAAAGAACACATTGACACCGGTGTGTCAGACCCACCATACTTGCTCCGGACACTGCGAGAGGGCTGTACAAGCAATGATCACACGCACGGCACAGCGGACACACCAGGAACCGCGGTGTTGGCCGTCGAATGGCGCTAGCTGCGCAGCATTTGTGCACCGCCGCCGTCAGTGTCAGCCAGTTTGCCGTGGCATACGGAGCTCCATCGCAGTCTTTAACACTGGTAGCATGCCGCGACAGCGTGGACGTGAACCGTATGTGCAGTTGACGGACTTTGAGCGAGGGCGTATAGTGGGCATGCGGGAGGCCGGGTGGACGTACCGCCGAATTGCTCAACACGTGGGGCGTGAGGTCTCCACAGTACATCGATGTTGTCGCCAGTGGTCGGCGGAAGGTGCACGTGCCCGTCGACCTGGGACCGGACCGCAGCGACGCACGGATGCACGCCAAGACCGTAGGATCCTACGCAGTGCCGTAGGGGACCGCACCGCCACTTCCCAGCAAATTAGGGACACTGTTGCTCCTGGGGTATCGGCGAGGACCATTCGCAACCGTCTCCATGAAGCTGGGCTACGGTCCCGCACACCGTTAGGCCGTCTTCCGCTCACGCCCCAACATCGTGCAGCCCGCCTCCAGTGGTGTCGCGACAGGCGTGAATGGAGGGACGAATGGAGACGTGTCGTCTTCAGCGATGAGAGTCGCTTCGGCCTTGGTGCCAATGATGGTCGTATGCGTGTTTGGCGCCGTGCAGGTGAGCGCCACAATCAGGACTGCATACGACCGAGGCACTCAGGGCCAACACCCGGCATCATGGTGTGGGGAGCGATCTCCTACACTGGCCGTACACCACTGGTGATCGTCGAGGGGACACTGAATAGTGCACGGTACATCCAAACCGTCATCGAACCCATCGTTCTACCATTCCTAGACCGGCAAGGGAACTTGCTGTTCCAACAGGACAATGCACGTCCGCATGTATTCCGTGCCACCCAACGTGCTCTAGAAGGTGTAAGTCAACTACCCTGGCCAGCAAGATCTCCGGATCTGTCCCCCATTGAGCATGTTTGGGACTGGATGAAGCGTCGTCTCACGCGGTCTGCACGTCCAGCACGAACGCTGGTCCAACTGAGGCGCCAGGTGGAAAAGGCATGGCAAGCCGTTCCACAGGACTACATCCAGCATCTCTACGATCGTCTCCATGGGAGAATAGCAGCCTGCATTGCTGCGAAAGGTGGATATACACTGTACTAGTGCCGTCATTGTGCATGCTCTGTTGCCTGTGTCTATGTGCCTGTGGTTCTGTCAGTGTGATCATGAGATGTATCTGACCCCAGGAATGTTTCAATAAAGTTTCCCCTTCCTGGGACAATGAATTCACGGTGTTCTTATTTCAATTTCCAGGAGTGTATTAACGTGACCTGGTAATAGTTCCAAGCAGACAAGCAATTTTCGCAAAGAAGTCGATTCAACAAGTGATCTGTAACCCTGTTCCTTCGTGAATGGATTATATTTCATTACGATTCAACCAAACAAATCTGAGCCCATGGCATAGGCTTTTCGCTTATAAATTCAGTCCACTTTAGATCGCTCCTGACGATTACTCTTACGTATAATGTGGCAGTCATTGTTTCAACCATATTGTGAGTCGTACAGTGCAGGATGTCTTCTTCTCGCTATGTGCAGTACGTCACATTTGTTTACATTCAGTCTCGGTACCAGTCGTTGATCCTCTGCAACTCACTACAGTTTTCTGATGCTGTTATCCCCTTATAGGAAACAACACCGTCCACGAACAGCCTACAACTACAAAACTAATCACATACTCCACGGTGTACGGTGCATGGCAGAGCGTACGTAATAAAAGTGTTATAGTTTTTCTCAGGTATTCCACTCTCATGTACTGGTACAGGAAGAAAATAGTTGTCTGTATGTCTCTGTACATGCTTTAACCTCTCTTATCTCATTCTCAAGAATGGTACGTCAGACATACGACGGTGGTGGCACAATGGTATCACAGTCTTCCTTTAAAGCAGTTTATTTAAATCCACCGAATAGGTATTTGCGGAAATCTTTTTTTCCAGCAATTCCACGAGCTTTTCTGTCACTTTTAAGAAAGGAATCTAACAGTCTGATATGAGCCTCACAGCATCATGGAGCTATAAAGACTATCCACTGGATCATTTACGTGAATGCAGCTGCTTGCATGGCAGCCACAACCAATCGCGTAAAGCGGTTTTACCTTTGGTAATGTCCGCCCACGGTAGCTGAGTGGTCAGCGGGACAGAATGTCAATCCTAAGGGCCCGGGTTCGATTCCCGGCTGGGTTGGAGAGTTTCTTCGTTCAGGGATTGGGTGTTGTGTTGTCCTCATCATCATTTCATCCCCATCGACGCACAAGTCGCCGAAGTGGCGTCAAATCGAAAGACTTGTACCCGGCGAACGGTCTACCCAACGGGAGGCCCTAGTCACACGACATTTATACCTTTAGTAATGTTTTGTAAGCAATTTCTATCTATATGAAAGTAATGGTATGTCCACAAGACACATGCAGGTTGCTTATTGTAGTATAAAATTGTTAAGGCTTTCGTGGCCACTTGTTGACAAACTGCCTATTGGCTTCTGTCGCGGGTTCTTCGGCCGACGTTCATTTAATGACTTTTCTGACGTTTCGCCAGCACGAGTGGCTGGCATTGTCAAAGCTTCACCCTCCATTGCTGGTGGTGAACTGGAGCCGAGCTCGCGGTCGCAGACTATATGTACCTGGCGCGCCATCGTCCGAGGGCTTCTCCGCGGTCATTTCCGGTGCGGTTCTCCTCTTGCTACCTGCGACGGTCGTTCGCTGCAGTACGGGAAGCCAGGATCCGTTTACCTTAAGGCTTTCCTCTTTCTTGTTGAAACTGTTGGCGTGTTTTTGTATTTCTACAGCTTCTCTGAACAAGCGCGTGTGATAGTGCTTCTCTACAGCCAGAACTTCCGTGGAGTAATGGGTACTCCACAAATTACATTAGAAGTGTAACAGAGCCAAACACTCGGCGAAGTAAGGAACCAGAAAAAGAAATGTCGTGTACGGCCTTTCTGCCATACATTCCCAGAGTGACGGACAGAATCGGCCGTATATTGCACAAACATGGCGTAAAGATGATTTTCAAACCGACAAGGAAGATCAAAGAGTGTCTTAGATCGGCGAAGGAGAAAAGAGACCCACTTGCAATGTCGGGAATATACCTATACCTTGCACATGCGGAAAAGTTTATGTCGGAATGACTGGACGATCAATTAACACCAGGATCAAAGAGCATAAGCGACATTGCAGGTTGGGGCAGGTGGAGAAATCGGCCGTGGCAGAGCACGCACTGAATGAGACCGACCACGTAATAAAATTCGCCGACGCGTAAGTTCTGGCTGTACAGAAGCAGTATCACACGCGCTTGTTCAGAGAAGCTGTAGAAATACAAAAACACGCGAACAGTTTCAACAAGAAAGAGGAAAGCCTTGAGGTAAACGGATCCTGGCTTCCCGTACTGCAGCGAACGACCGTTGCAGGTAGCAAGAGGAGAACCGCACCGGAAATGACCGCGGAGAAGTCCTCGGACGTTAGCGCGCCAGACACATATAGTCTGCGGCCGCGAGCTCGGCTCCAGTTCACCACCGGCAATGGAGGGTGAAGCTTTGACAAGCCACTCGTGCTGGCGAAACGTCAGAAAAATCATTAGATGAACGTCGGCCGAAGAACCCGCGACAGAAGCCAATAGGCAGTTTGTTATTGTAGTATGCTAAGGCTGGTCACAGATAAGCGAAATAGAGTACCGGCTGACTGTAGCGAATTGCAGAGGATCGAAGATTGGCAGAGAGACTGGAAGTTGATACTGGATGTAAATAAATGTAGCATAGTGCATACATTGAAGAATAAATCCAGTACTCTTCTGTTACATTGTTGCAGAGAAATCACTGGAAACAGTAACTGCCTAATGAGGAATGACTACATAACAGAATGTAAGAATAGCAGATTCCGCACTTTTACTCGTAGTCGGACACTTTAGGAATTGTAACTGCTACGCAAAAGACGTGGTTTACAAAACACTACTACTGATGAAATCCCTTTGCTGTGGTAAGTTTTGTTTGGCCTGCGAAGTAGCTGCATCTATGTAAGTGATCCACTGGATAGTGCTGGAAGCGGCGTAATGCAGAAAGGGTCATATAAAGTTAGTACACCCCACTCGAAAAATTTAACAGAGAAGCTTGGGGAATCCCTGTAAAAAATCCGACGTATTTCTCTCGAAACACTAGAGGGTAAATTTAAAGAAAGTACTTTAATAGAGCATAAGGGAACAATTGACAGGAATGGCGGAGAGAAATACAGTAGAAGAAGAATGGGTAGCTCTGAGGGATGAAGTAGTGATGGCAGCAGACGATCAAGTAGGTAAAGAGAAGAGGGCTAGTAGAAATTCTTGGGTAACAGAAGAAATATTAAATTTTATTGATGAAAGGAGAAAATATAAATATGCAGTAAATGAAGCAGGCAAAAAGGAATACAGACGTCTCAAAAATGAGATCGACAGGAAATGCAAAATGGCTAAGCAGGGTGGCTGGAGGACAAATGTAAGGATGTAGAGGCTTATCTCACTAGGGGTAAGATAGATACTGCCTACAGGAAAATTAAAGAGACCTTTGGAGAAAAGAGAGCCACTTGTATGAACATCAAGAGCTCGGATGGCTACCCAATTCTAAGCAAAGAAGGGATAGCAGAAAGGTGGAAGGAGTATATAGAGGGTCTATACAAGGGCAATGTACTTGAGGACAATATTATGGAAATGGAAGAGGATGTAGATGAAGATGAAATGCGAGATACAATACTGCGTGAAGAGTTTGACAGAGCACTGAAAGACCTGAGTCGAAACAAGGCCCCGGGAGTAGACAACATTCCATTAGAACTACTGATAGCCTTGGGAGAGCCAGTCATGACAAAACTCTACCATCTGGTGAGCAAGATGTATGAGACAGGCGAAATACCCTCAGACTTCAAGAAGAATACAATAATTCCAATCCCAAAAAAGTCAGGTGTTGACAGATGTGAAAATTACCGAACTATCAGTTTAATAAGTCACAGCTGCAATATACTAATGCGAATTCTTTTCAGACGAATGGAAAAACTGGTAGAGGCGGACCTCGGGGAGGATCAGTTTGGATTTCGTAGAAATGTTGGAGCACGTGAGGCAATACTAACCTTACGACTTATCTTAGAAGAAAGATTAAGGAAAGGCAAACCTACGTTTTTAGCATTTGTAGACTTAGATAAAGCTTTTGACAATGTTGACTGGAATACTCACTTTCAATTTCTAAAGGTGGCAGGGATAAAATACAGGGAGCGAAAGGCTATTTACAATTTGTACAGAAACCAGATGGCAGTTATAAGAGTCGAGGGGCATGAAAGGGAAGCAGTGGTTGGGAAGGGAGTGACACAGGGTTGTAGCCTCTCCTCGATGTTATTCAATCTGTATATTGAGCAAGCAGTGAAGGAAACAAAAGACAAATTCGGAGTAGGTATTAAAATCCATGGAGAAGAAATCAAATCTTTGAGGATCGCCGATGACATTGTAATTCTGTCAGAGACAGCAAAGGACTTGGAAGAGCAGTTGAACGGGATGGACAGTGTCTTGAAAGGGGGATATAAGATGAACATCAACAAAAGCAAAACTAGGATAATGGAATGTAGTCGAATTAAGTCGGATGATGCTGAGGGAATTAGATTAGGAAATGAGACACTTAAAGTAGTAAAGGAATTTTGCTATTTGGGGAGCAAAATAACAGATGATGGTCGAAATAGAGAGGATATAAAATGTACACTGGCAATGGCATGGAAAGCGTTTCTGAAGAAGAGGAATTTGTTGACATCGAGTACTGATTTAAGTGTCAGGAAGTCGTTTCTGAAAGTATTTGTATGGAGTGTAGCCATGTATGGAAGTGAAACATGGACGATAAATAGTTAGGACAAGAAGAGCATAGAAGCTTTTGAAATGTGGTGCTACAGAAGAATGCTGAAGATTAGATGGGTAGATCACATAACTAATGAGGAGGTATTGAGAGAATAGGGGAGAAGAGGAGTTTGTGGCACAACTTGACAAGAAGAAGGGACCGGTTGGTAGGGCATGTTCTGAGGCATCAAGGGATCACAAATTTAACATTGGAGGGGAGCGTGGAGGGTAAAAATCGTAGAGGGAGACCAAGAGATGAATACACTAAGCAGATTCAGAAGGATGTAGGTTGCAGTAAGTACTGGGAGATGAAGAAGCTTGCACAGGATAGAGTAGCATGGAGAGCTGCATCAAACCAGTCTCAGGACTGAAGACCACAACAACAACAACTTTAAACGAATGCTGTGACAACATTACGTCTCCATCACCGTATACCTGACGCAGCGTTTCGAAGAATGAGATAAGAGAGGTTATGGCACTTGCAGAGGTATATAGACAGTCACTTTTCACTCTATCAGTACCTGCGAATGGAATAAGAAAACAATTCATTGATACTGTTCCGATGTACCCTTCGCCATACACTGTTCAGTGGCTTGCGGAGTGTCTGTTAAGATGGAGAAGCAGGCTGTTCGTGGTCGATGCCGTTATCCCCAAGGTGATAGTAACACCAGAAGACCGTAGCCAATCCGGATGTTACAGAGGCTTAGTGTAAACAAATATAGCGTACTGCATATACAAAGGAGAACAAATCCTGTACTGTACGATTAACATAACTAGTGGAAACAGTAACACTATTTAATTTCTAGGAGTATCCTCAGGAGCGATCGAAACAGGAAGGACTTCATAAACGAAATTCATATGCCGAGGGGCCGTATTCGTTTGGCTGAATCTTAAGAAAATATATTCCATCCACGAAGGAAGCTCTTGTTCGATCGACTTCTTTGCGAATATTGCTCTGCAGCGTGGGCGCGTAACAAGGCTACGTTAATAGAAGATACAAAGCTAGTGATATGCACATAATCGATTACTCACAGCATCTCCTGTTGCAGGTGCGCCGGCCGGAGTAGCCGAACGGTTCTCGGCGCTACAGTCTGGAACCGTGCGACCGCTACGGACGCAGGTTCGAATCCTGCCTCGGGAATGGATGTGTGTGATGTCCTTAGGTTAGTTCGGTTCAAGTAGTTCTAAGTTCTAGGTGACTGATGACCTCAGCAGTTAAGTTTCATAGTGCTCAGAGCCATTTTTTTGTAGCAGGTGCTGTGAGAGGCGTTGTGTGTTACGGAGGTTTACAGTTGAAAATTAGAGACATTACGTGTCAGGCAACATGTTTATTACCACTTACATCTCGCAAAACGACCGCAACGGGAAATTAGACCTAAAACGGAAGTTTCCGAACAATCATTCTTACCACGCGAAAGAATGAACATATTGATAAACTTCAATCTGTTTCCGTGCAGGTGCGTCTCATGTGCTAATCATAATTTGATTTGCATTCATTACTGTCTGAACTTAATTCCCGTCATTTAATAAATAACTAATAACTGCAGTGAATAACACCGGCCATTGTCAGATATAAATCTACCTCTATATTAATTACCTCTCTTTACTGGTGGATGTTTTGCTTGTACACTACTCTCCAATAAAATTGCTACACCACGAAAATGACGTGCTACAGACGCGAAATATAACCGACCAGGAAGAAGATGCTGTGATATGCAAATGATTACCTTTTCAGAGCATTCACACTAGGTTGACGCCGGTGGCGATTCCTACAACGTGCTGACATGAGGAAAGTTTCCAACCGATTTCTCATACACAAACAGCAGTTGACAGGCGTTGCCTGGTGAAACGATGTCGTAATGTCTCTTTCAAGGGGAGAAAAGCGTACCATCACGTTTCCGACTTTGATAAAGGTCGGATTGTAGCCTACCGCGATTACGGTTCATCGTATCGCGACATTACTGCTCGCGTTGGTCGAGATCCAATGACTGTTAGCAGAATGTGGAATCGTTGGGTTCAGGAGGGTAATACGGAACGTCGTGGTGGATCCCAACAGCCTCGTATCACTAGCAGTCGAGATGACAGGCATCTTATCCGGATGGCTGTAACAGATCGTGCAGCCACGTCTCGATCCCTGAGTCATCAGATGGGGACGTTTGCAAGACAACAACCATCTGCACGAACACCTCGACGACGTGTTCAGTATAATGGACTATCAGCTCGGAGACCATGGCTGCGGTTACCCTTGATGCTGCATCACAGACAGGAGCGCCTGCGATGGTGTGCTCAACGACGAACCTGGGTGAACGAATGGCAAAACGTCATTTTTTCGGCTGAATCCAGGTTCTGTTTATAGCATCATGATGTTCGCATCCGTGTTTGGCGACATCGCGGTGAACGCACATTGGAAGCGTGTATTCGTCATCGCCATTCTGGCGTATCACCCGGCGTGGTGGTATGCGGTTCCATTGGTTACACGTCTCGGTCACCTCTTGTTCGCAGTGGACGTTACATTTCAGATGTGTTACGACCCGTGGCTCTACCCTTCATTCGATCCCTGCGAAAGCCTACTTTTCAACAGGATAATCCACGACCGCATGTTGCAGACCCTTTAGTGTCCTTTCTGGATACATAAAATGTTTGACAGCTGCCCTGGCCAGCACATTCTCCAGGTCTCTCACCAACTGAAAACTTCTGGTCAATGGTGGCCGAGCAACTGGCTCATCACAATACGCCAGTCACTACTCTTGATGAACTGTGGTATCGTGTTGAAGCTGCATGGGCAGCTGTACATGTTGACTCAATGCCCCGGCGTATCAAGCCCGTTAATACGGCCAGAGGTGGTGGTTTTGGGTACTGATTTCTCAGTGTCTATGCACCCAAATTGCGTGAAAATGTAATCACATGTCAATTCTAGTATAATATATTTGTCCAATGAATATCCGTTTATCATGTGCATTTCTTCTTGGTGTAGCAATTTTAATGGCCAGTAGTGTAATTTTCACTTTTGCTTAGAAGAGTGTACGAAGAGCCAAGCCACATGAGCAAAATCAGTTACCCAATGTTAAGAAGACCGCCTTGGGGGCTCCAGGACGACTTTTATAGGAAACACCGCAAGCTGGAGCGATACTAAAGGGAGGTGGTTGACGCCTTTACTGCTGTTTTCAATGCCGGCAATGGCCAGGTGCCTTCCTGCCAGTTTCACACAATGTTACGCGCTCTGAGATACGCACACCCAGGACAGGATTCCCAGAAATAGTTAACGTGGCGTGTCGAGTATGGGCCCCGAGCCAAACAAACTTCAAGGGAACTTTCTTTTTCGCCGAAAACTCGCCTTCTGGGAATTCTGTGCGAAAGGCAGTCAGTTAAAGACAAAAACACCTCGGAATGCCGTGAGAAGTAGCTGCCCTGCTATGTGAAAAAGATTTGTTTTCAAATTAAGACACTGTCTGCGATTCCTTGACATCAACTGTATTACGTATAGATCTATTATCCAGTAGTGAAATTTGAAAAGTTGTGACGCACCGGAACTCAAACCCAGATGTCCCACCTACCGCGAGCGGTTGCCTTAACCACTGCAGTTATCCGTACATGTTGCGAGGACCAACCCAAGCTTCCATATGTCGCACAGTGTACATCTTTAAAATGCACCCAGTTCTCGGTATATCACTTGGATTCCCACATTAGGAATACCTAAGAATCTAGGTGTCTGTTATCGTCATGAGCCTGCCTTTGTCTGAGAGACTGATATGCATGTCTCAAAGAGGTGACACTGTTGAGGATCCACCGCTATAAGAAACACTTCGAAGTTAATTCGCTGACAGCGAATTCCTCGCCGTCAGCTGTATAGGTATACGAGGTGCGACAATGAAGTAATGCGACTGATGTGAAAAAAAATGTTGCTTACCGTTTTAGTCAAGTTTTGTGTTATCTCCTTCAAAGTAGTTCCCTTCTGATTGCACACACTTTTTCCAGCGCTTCTGCCATTGATGGTAACATTTCTGGAAGTCATCTTCTGTAATATCCTCCAAGACCCTCGTTACAGCTTTTTGAACATCTTGAAAATGGTGTCCCTTGGCCGCCGTTTTGACTCTTTGAAATAGAGAAAAGTCGCACAGGGCGACATCTGGTGAATAAGGTGGCTGTGGTAGTTCTGAAATTTGTTTTGATGTGAAAAATTACTATACTGACAGAGCAGTATGGGATGGCACATTCTCATACCAAGATCTCCAGTTATTATTAGACGAACCGTTTCTTGACTGATGTTCAGTTCTTCTGCAATCATTTTCACGGATAATCTTTGATCAAATTGTACGAGTTCACGCACCCTGGCCAAGTTGACATCCGTCCGTGAGGTTGATGGTCGTCCACTGCAGTCTTCATCTTCAACAATCGTTCTGTCTTCAATAAACGTTTTATGCCAACGAAAAACTTGAGCTCTTGACGTAACCTCCTCTCCAAAAGCCTACTGAATCTTACCGTAAGTTGTCGTCACGTTTTTACCCAGTTAAACACAAAAGGAAATGGCATACCGTTGCGCAATATTATGCTGTACCATTTCCGTTACTAGAGACACAAACTCGTGCTAACTTATTACAGCATGACTGAGTAGTTGCATCGATGTGCTACTTGGACTGGAAGCAGCTTATAGACCAAGGTCAAAGATATTGTGCCTACGCAAGCCTGCAAAGTTGCCACATCTTGCAAAGAAAATCAGTCTCATTACTTTATTGTCGCACCTCATAGATCCACGACCCTACAGTGACACAGGAAAATTTATGCTGTACCGGGACTCGAACCCTGATGTCCAGCTTATAGTGAGCTGTTAATCACAACCACTTCGGCCATCCGCATGCGATCCATGGTCCAACACGAAGTTCCCTATTTCACACTGTCGACATCGTAGTCCACTAAATTTATCATATATGGCTCGCATCATTACTTGGACTCCCGAAAAAAGCAGAATGACACAGTGAGGAATCGAGATGTGTTGCTGTTTTCGTGTATCTGTCTACGATTGTAGTGGTACAGTGAGGTGACGGAAGTCACGGGGTCCCTCCTAATCTCGTTTCAGACCTCCTTTTCCCCGTTGTAGTGCAGCAACTCGACATGACAGGGACTCGACAAGTCGTTGGAAGTCCTCTACAGAAATAATGAGCCGTTCTGCCTCTATACCCGTCCATAACTGCTAAACTTTTCCAGTGCAGAATTTTGTGCACGAACTGATCTCTTGATTATGTTCCATAAATGTTCAGTGGGACTCATGTCGGGCGATGTGGATGACCAAATCAGTAGCTCGAATCGTCCAGAACGTTCTTCAAATCAATTGCTAACAGTTGTGGTCCGGTGGCATGTGGCATTGTCATCCATAAAAATTCCATCGCTGTTTGGGAAAGCGAAATCCATGAATGGCTGCGTATTGTCTCCAAGTAGCCGAAAACAACCATTTCCATTCAATGATCGGTTCACACCATACCACAACATTATGGAGCCACCATCAGCTTGCACAGTGACGTGTTGACAACTTTGGTGCATGACTTTGTGGGGACTGCGCCACATTCGAACCATACCACCAGCTCTTACCAACTGAAGTCGGGACTCATCTGATCATATCACGGTTTTCCAGTCGTCTGTGGTCGAGCCGATATGACCACGAGACCACGAGAGGCACTACAGGCAATGTAGTGCTCCTAGCAAATGTACTGGAGCCGGTCGTCTACTGCCACAGCTCATTAAGACCGAATTCCGATGCACTGTCCTAAGGGATACGTTCATTCTATGTCCCACATTGATTTCTGTGGTTGTGTCACTCAGAGCTGTTTGTCTGTTAGCACTGACAACTACTCAAACATCTCTGCACTCCGTCCTTAAGTCAAGGACCCCAGTCACCGCGTTGTCCGTTGTGAGAGGTAAAGCCTGAAATATAGTATTCTCGAGACACTGTACTCTTGACACTGTGGATCTTGGAATATTGAATTACCTAAGGATTTCCGAAATGGAATGTCCCCTGGGTTTAGCTCCAACTAGCATTCCAGGTTAAGCCTGTTAATTCCGGTCTTGCTCCCATAATCATGTAGGAGACCTTTTTACATTAATCACATGAGTACAAATGATAGCTCCGCCGGTGTGTTTCCCTTTCATACCTTGTGTCCACGATGCAGCTACCATCTGTGTGTGGGCACACTGCTATCATCTGATAGTGCTGTCGCGCCTCTGGCCCGATACTGACTACTAACGTTTGACAGCACTGACCTGCCACCACCTCCAGACGCTATAGGCGGTCCTGGTGTATCTCTCCCGGACGCCTGTTCCATTGTCGGGAAACCGTATCTTCGCATCCAGCAGACTCATCACCATTCGCTGCAGTCGCCTCCATTGCACCAAAAACGACACCATCTGCCAACATAATACGGCGTATTAGATAATATCTAAACACTAGCAATTATAACCAGTCTGCAATAAATAGATGGAAGAATACAAGCAGTCTTCAAATATGATGCATTAGCTAGAAGCAATAAGGGTCTAAGTGTGGCCAGTGTGTGACACGACAGACTGAAAAGAGCTCCGAGGTGCCTCGGGACTAGGTTTTGTTTGAGCTCACGGCCGTTTGTCTAGACGCCGTTGTGATTTATATATATATATTTTTTTTATTTAAAAAAATTAAAGTTTTTTATTTGTGGCTTTAGGGTAACGAATAGTGCCATATTAATGTAATTACGATTTCTACAGTAGAATAACAAAAGTGGTTCGATGTACAAATGTAAGTTCTTAATATAAAATACAAGCTTTTTTCGGGGTGTTGTTCCAGGAATATTATCAATACTATTGACGTATGGGTCCAACAGGACCACGCGAGGTACAATCAATGGATGTCCTGTTTGATGGCTTGCCTTCCTTAGTGTCCAAATTTGTTTCATCCTTTCAGAATGAAGTCTCTTTCTCTCATCAGACCACGGTGTTCTAATCCGTTTTGTAATTTCCCTCTGACCAACTATCCAGACACATGTCTTTTGTCTGAATCTATAAAGCCTGCCTGAGTTATACCGGCTATTTTAAGATCATCGTTAATTTCAGCGATCCATTTAATTGGCTAGGTCTGTCTTTGTAGAATTCTGCTGTTTGTTTTGTCAACCTAGTGGATGACATTCTTTTAATGTTCCCATAAAGTTTAAGTCTTCATTTTCTCATGTCACCATCTATGACAATCCATTCTTCTATTTCCTTATTGCTTCTCGGCCTATAAGTTTCTTCATCGGTAATTTTGGGGTCTAATATTTTCCTAAAAATCTTTCTTTCTTTTGAATTTCTTCAGTATCCCTCTTTCTGTTTCAAATTAAAGTTTCTGCTCCGTAAACACAATCAGGTATTATTACAGTGCTGTAATGCCCTAGTTTACAGAAATTAGAACGTGATTTCTTATTATAAATATTTTGTTTTAATCCGAATGCAGTTGCCATTTTTTGACAGCGAACTTCAGGAACATATTACAGTTTATTTCAGTACAAACGCACCCGTGTTGACAGCTGACGGTACTTACGCATTCCACGTCATTGCCTTAGTTAGTAACTGGTGTCCCTCTTGCCATGGAAATTCATAATATCTTTGAGTAATGGCGTAACGTATATCGTCTCCTTAGTTATCAAGCTGATGACCTACCGACTGTCTTTGGCACATTTACGTTTACCAGAAGGCAGCTCACGTTTAAATGAGCACTGTCATTGGGTGGTGACTGTTTATTTCGTCATCTTTTAACATCAAAACTTTTTCGGTGTTTTCTCAAGGACTAGACTCTTACTACATGTTCTTCGTACAATATAACCAGTTCTCACGGCCACTGCCTACCAGTAACGTTATCCAAGAGACAATGGGCGGGGCTACAGCTATTTTAACCTCCGGCAAGCGAGCCGTATTTAGCAATATTCTCGACGCCTGCACAGATGGACCTGCTCCACGCTAACGGTTCCTGCAGTCATCAAGGGTGTACCAGATGCACTTTGTGACTACATTATTCTATTTTAGTGCCCGTTCCGATTGTAACTAAGCCATTAAGTTATTTTCTACTCCACAGGAAGGTGATTTCTTATAAGATCGAAAGCGGCCATCTAAAAATAAAAATTAACATCTTAAACGCTACCACGATGTATACTGAAATATAATATAAAATAAAAACACTAAAAGAGAAACACCAGACAACCACAGACAACCAGCAGTAGCTACAACAGTACCAAGATAACGTCAGAGCAGTTCTCACAATAGAGCAACGATAAAACTGTGAAGTACAAAGACAGGTTCGTTATATAAATTAAAAACACAAAACTACGATCCAGGGTTCGCAATGGACCAGTCCCAGAGGAGAACGACAACCACACGGACGTGTAACTAAAGGATGGGTAACGATATCGTTTCCAAGATAAGTTCTTAACGCAAAGTAAAAACACTAACAGATGTCCCAGTTTCGAACCGGGCTGGTTCCATAGAATGACAGGATCCACACATTATACACTACTGACCATTAAAATTGCTACACCAAGAAGAAATGCAGATGATAAACGGGTATTCATTATACCAGAACTGAGATGTGATTATATTTTCACGCAATTCGGGTGCATATATCCTTAGAAATCAGTACTCGGAACAACCACCTCTGGCCGTAATAACGGCCTTGATACGCCTGGGCATTGAATCAAACAGTGCTTGGGTGGCTTGTAGAGGTACAGCTGTCCAACACGATACCACAGTTCATCCAGAGTAGTGACTGGCGTATTGTGACAAGCCAGTTGCTCGGCCACCATCACCCAGACGTTTTCAGTTGGTGAGAAATCTGGAGAATGTACTGGCCAGGGCAGCAGTCGAACATTTCCTGTATCCAGAAAGGCGCGTACAGGACCTGCAACATGCGGACGTGCATTATCCTGCTGAAATATAGGGTTTCGCAGGGATCGAATGTAGGGTAGGGCCACGGGTCGTAACACATCTGAAATGAACCGTCCAATGTTCAAAGTGCCGTCAGTGCGAACAAGAGGTGACCGAGACGTGTAACCAATGGCACCCCATACCATCACGCCTGGTGACACGCCAGTATGACGATGACGAATACACGCTTCCAATGTGCGTTCACCGCGATGTCGCCAAATATGGATGCGATCATCATGATGCTGTAAACAGAACCTGGATTCATCCGAAAAAATGACGTTTTGCCATTCGTGCACTCAGGTTCGTCGTTGAGTACACCATCGCAGGCGTTCCTGTCTGTGATGCAGCGTCAAGGGTAACCGCAGCCATGGTCTCCGAACTGATAGTCAATGCTGCTGCAAACGTCGTCGAAGTGTTCGTGCAGATGGTTGTTGTCTTGAAAACGTCGCCATCTGTTGCCTCAGGGATCGAAGCGTGGCTGCACGATCCGTTACAGCCATGCGGATAAGATGCCTGTCATCTCGACTGCTAGTGATACGAGGCCGCTGGGATCCAGCACAGCGCTCCGTATTACCCTCCTGAACCCACAGATTCCATATTCTGCTAACAGTCATTGGATCTCGACCAACGCGATACGATAAACAGCAATCGTGATAGGCTACAATCCGACCTTTATCAATGTCGGAAACGTGATGATACGCATATCTCCTCCTTACACGAGGCACCACAACAACGTTTCACCAGGCAACGCCGGTCAGCTGGTCTTCGTGTATGAGAAATCGGTTGGAAAGTTTCCTCATGTCAGCACGTTGTAAGTGTCGCCACCGGCGTCAGTCTTGTGTGAATTCTCTGAAGAGCTACTCATCTGCATATCACAGCATGTTCTTCCTGTCGGCTAAATTTCGCGTCTGTAGCACGTCATCTTCGTGGTGTAGAAATTTTAATGGCCAGTAATGTATATATGTGGTTCATGATGTGGGTTCCTGTAGTCATGTCCTAGTTCATGAACCACGGGCAACGTATGAGTGGCCAAGTAAGTGGTCCCGACAGTCAGGATACCAGTTACTTCGGAATAAGGCTGGGCATCTTGGACATATTCTGAGTCGTGGTCACCTTTGTGCTCATACGGCAAAGACTACCAAATCCACCGGTTAGTCCCTCAGCCGTTAGGGGTAAAACCCAATGGGACTCGGGGCAAGTAAGGCTAGCAACCTGCTTCCCTGGTACTTTAAATATGATGCTGGCAACAATCAGAGCAAAATGCCTCGGACCTTTGGAGGTGACGGAGTCCCACCTCTAACTGACAAACCAGGGACTCCTAAGATACGACTTGGCAAACAAATGGTAATGAGATGGGGAGCTATTAATATCAATGGGGGCTACTCTGGGAAGAAGGTAGAACTGGCAGAGGCTGCAAGTAAGATGGGGCTGGACGTTTTAGCTGTTAGTGACATTCGGGTAAGGGGTGAGAAAGAAGAGGTAGTGGGAGAACACAAGGTCTACCTGTCAGGAGTCAAATCAGGAATAGCACAATGGGGTGTAGGGCTTTACATCAGGAAAGAAATGGAACCCAGAGTAGTTGCAATAAGGTATGTAAACGAACGAATGATGTGGATACAGTTGACAGTGTCTAGCAAGAAAATTAGGATTGTGTCAGTATATTTGCATTGTGAAGGGACAGATCAAGATAAGATGGATAGTTTTTATGAGGCACTCAATGATGTTGTTGTTAGAGTAAAGGACAAGGACAGTGTTCTGCTCATGGGTGATTTTAACGCCAGGATTGGAAATCGAACAGAAGGGTATGAAAAGGTTATGAGTAAATTTGGAGAGGATATGGAGGCCAACAGGAACGGGAAACAACTCTTGGATTTCTGTGCCAGTATGGGCTTAGTAATCACAAACTCCTTTTTTAAACATAAGAACATTCACCAGTGTACTTGGGAAGGCAGGGGAACCAGATCTGTCATTGACTATATAATAACAGATCAGGAATTCAGGAAGGCTGTGAGAGACATACGTGTATTTAGGGGATTCTTTGATGACACTGATCATTATTTAATCTGCAGTGAAATTGGGATTGTGAGGCCGAAAGTGCAGGAGGTCAAGTCCATATGTAGGAGGATATGAGTGGAGAAACTTCAGGATAAGGAAATCAGGCACAAGTACATAACAGCGATCTCAGAAAGGTACCAGTTAGTTGAATGTAGTCAATTACAGTCATTGGAAAAGGAATGGACAAGGTACAGGGACTAGAAGTGGCTAAAGAATGTCTTGGAACAGTAGTGTGTAAAAGTAGGATGAAGCAAACAGCTTGGTGGAATGATACAGTCAAGGCAGCCTGTAAAAGGAAAAAGAAGGCGTATCAAAAATGGCTACATACCAGCACCCAGGTAGACAGAGAAAGTTATGTTGAAGAAAGAAACAAAGCCAAACAGATAATTGCAGCATCCAAGAAGAAATCGTGGGAAGACTTTGGAAACAGGTTGGAGGCTATGGGTCAAGCAGCTGGAAAACTATTCTGGAGTGTAATTAGCAGTCTTGGAAAGGGAGGTAAGAAGGAAATGACAAGTATTTTGGACAGGTCAGGAAAACTGCTGGTGAATCCTGCGGATGCCTTGGGCAGATGAAGGGAATATTTTGAAGAGTTGCTTAATATAGGTGAAAATGCGATCAGTAATGTTTCAGATTTCGAGGTAGAATGGGATAGGAATGATGATGGAAATAGGATTACATTTGAGGAAGTCGAAAAAATGGTCAATAGATGGCAGTGCAATAAAGCGGCTGGGGTGGATGAAATTAAGTCGGAACTCATCAAATACAGTGGAATGTCAGGTCTTAAATGGCTACACAAGATAATTGAAATGGCCTGGGAGTCGGGACAGGTTCCATCAGACTGGACAAAAGCAGTAATCACACCAATCTTTAAACATGGAAACAGAAAAGATTGTAACAACTACAGAGGTATCTCCTTAATCAGTGTTGTGGGTAAAATCTTCTCAGGTATTGTTGAAAGGAAAGTGCGAGTATTAGTTGAGGACCAATTAGATGAAAATCAGTGTGGGTTTAGGCCTCTTAGAGGTTGTCAGGACCAGATCTTTAGCTTACGGCAAATAATGGAGAAGTGTTATGAGTGGAACAGGGAATTGTATCTATGCTTTATAGATTTAGAAAAGGCATATGACCGTGTTCCTAGGAGGTAGTTAATGTTTTTTCTACAAGATTATGGAATAGGAGGCAAACTTTTGCAAGCAATTAAAGGTCTTTACATGGATAGTCAGGCAGCAGTTAGAGTTGACGGTAAATTCCGTTCATGGTTCAGAGTAATTACAGGGGTAAGACAAGGCTGCAACCTGTCTCCACTCTTGTTCATATTATTTATGGATCATATGTTGAAAACAATAGACTGGCTGGGTGAGATTAAGATATGTGAACACAAAGTAAGCAGTCTTGCATATGCGGATGACTTAGCTGTGATGGCAGATTCGATTGAAAGTTTGCAAAGTAATATTTCAGAGCTAGATCAGAAATGTAAGGACTATGGTATGAAGATTAGCATCTCCAAAACGAAAGTAATGTCAGTGGGAAAGAAATACAAACGGATTGAGTGCCAAATAGGAGGAACAAAGTTAGAACAGGTGGACGGTTTCAAGTACTTAGGATGCATATTCTCACAGGATTTCAACATAGTGAAAGAACTGCAAGCAAGGTGTAGCAAAGCTAATGCAGTGAGCGCTCAGCTACGATCTACTCTCTTCTGCAAGAAGGAAGTCAGTACCAAGACTAAGTTACCTATGCACCGTTCAATCTTTCGACCAACTTTGTTGTATGGGAGCGAAAGCTGGGTGGATTCAGGTTACCTTATCAACTAGGTTGAGGTTACGGATATGAAAGTAGCTAGGATGATTGCAGGTACTAGTAGATGGGAACAATGGCAGGAGGGTGTCCACAATGAGGAAATCAAAGAAAAACTGGGAATGAACTCTATAGATGTAGCAGTCAGGGCGAACAGGCTTAGATGGTGGGGTCATGTTACACGCATGGGAGAAGCAAGGTTACCCAAGAGACTCATGGATTCAGCAGTAGAGGGTAGGCGGAGTCGGGGCAGACCGAGGAGAAGGTACCTGGATTCGGTTAAGAATGATTTTGAAGTAATAGGTTTAACATCAGATGAGGCACCAATGTTAGCACTGAATAGCGGATCATGGAGGAACTGTATAAGGGGGGCTATGCTCCAGACTGAACGCTGAAAGGCATAATCTGTCTTAAATATGATGATGATGATGATGAGTAGTGTATATTCACACAGGGGTCCAAAACCAAAGCAACAAACTGCTATTTCCCCGTCCTGTGTCCAATTCATGATATAACCATACAAACTGTCAACAGATGTCGTTACAGTCGTGTTCTGCACGGAAGATGGCATTCCGATCAACGGACAACCACGCAAGCAGTTACGTCAGGGCACATATCAAGCGGGTAATGTTTGCAGGTTAGTCCCTCACCCACAATCGCTGCGTATAGTCACAGACAATGCAGTATGACAGAGAGAAGACGCCTACAGGCTGTCTGCTGTGAAGGGACGTCGCAAACTGATGTGGCCGGATGGCTTAATGTGAACCGTTCTGTTGTTTCTCGGATGAGGCTACAGTTTATAGAGACCGAAACTGTATCCTGAAGACCAGGACGGGGCCGACTTCATGTGACATCAGAAAGAGTGGACCGCTATTTGGCCGTAAGGACACGACGGTACCGCCTTAGTACTGCACTGCAACTGGCGTCTGACCTCGCAGCATCCTCTGGACGTGTTGTATCGAGGCAAATGGTGTAGGGAAGGCTTCGACAGACTGGCCTTTATTAACGGCGATATGCTGTATGTGTGCCTCTGACGTGTCTTCACAGAAGAGAACGTATAGAGGGGAGACGTCAGCTTGCCTCGTGGACGACTGAACAGTGCGTCAATGTTATTTTTACAGATGAGTCCCTACTTGGTCTGGAGAGCTATTCTTGCTGGATTCGCATCTGGAGGGCACGGGGAACACGATTTCAGGACCCAAACATTGTGGAAAGAGACCGATATCGAGGAGGATCTCTAACATTGTGGGCAGAGATTCTGTTGACCACTCGAACACCCATTTATGAAATTTTACAGGTGAATCAACAAGATTTAACTGCTTTCAGGTGCAGTGAGGCGATTTTGGGATCACATGCGCTACGAGCCTTGCAAATGGCCTCTTACAGTGCGAACAACACTGGTGCAGATACGTTTAGGCTGTCTGTGACAGTGTATTTACGTGTTCCTTACCCGATCGGAATGGAAAAAGAGCCGAAATTGTTTAAATACTCAACACACAGCGATCTATTTCCAGACAAGTTCTCTAAAAAACAATATTCCAGACACCGCCTTGTATTTTATAAACTGTTTGTAAACAATATGCTATACACTGCAGTCGGTCTACCACAAAATCACCAGTGATCTGAGTCTTCGTCCCACATATGTCAAGGTGGGGGAGAAGGAGGGGGAGGTCTGGGAGGTTCCCCAGAGTGGCAGCAGTTAATTAATTGATCTATTTAAGTAATTAGACAATCAAATTGATATGTATAATGTGCTAGCATCGACGGGGGAGTTCCCAAAGGGGTGGGGAAGCAGTATTCTGAGGAGGATGGGCAGGGGGGGGGGAGGAGAGGGGTGTGACATGGAAAACCAATTAATCCAAAAATAGGCTAAGGACCTGTCAATCAGAAAGACGGATTTTCCCCAGGTGGTCATAACCCACTTAGCAGAACAATAGGTGAAGGACCTGTCAGTCAAAAAAGAATAACAGGTTTGCCCCTTAATGTATATTTGCTCCTGATGTAGGCAACCTGCAATGTGAGGCCATGCTCTCTTTGCCTCACTATTCAAGTAACTTATATGTATTATTGACAATAACCATGCATTTATCCCTGAGAAAAAATAATGCTGGACCACAATGCTAGCTTATCAGGAAATACAATCACAACCAACTACAACTGCAGCCTTAAGCACACACCAGGCAGTCAACACATGTAAATAAAACATTCTACACTGACACAACAAGCTAGCATACAGTCAAGGATATACTATTACAAAACTTATCTCTATGTCCCATCACTGTGTCTTTTCGATTCAGTTGGAGTTGTAACATAATCAGACCACACCACAGTGTCATCAAGCCTATTCAAATCAAGTACTGCTATTTGAGTACTCCTGTACCAATACATGTGCAACATGGCGTCACAGTGTTTTGACAGTTCAAATCCTTCTCACACACTAATGCTGCTGATCGGTCTAGGGCGCTGCAGTCATGGATTGTGAGGCTGGTTCCGGCGGAGGTTCGAGTCTTTCCTAGGGCATGGGTGTGTGTGTTTATCCTTAGGATAGTTTAGGTTAAGTAGTGTGTAAGCTTAGGGACTAATGACCTTAGCAGTTAAGTCCCATAAGATTTCACATACATTTGAACATTTGAACACTAATGCTGTAGAATACTCAGTATTGTAGAACATTCAGTATAATGTCGTTTATTGAAACTGAACTACACTTCTCGAACAATCATTACATACACAAAAAAACAAAATAACTTGTAGACGACCATTCATCAAGAGTGTCAGTGAGGTCCATCAGAGCTGGTCCTAGCTCGGCGAGGAACTGGCTGTACTGCTGCTGCACTGGCCTTATAAAGCTGGGGGAGGTCGGTGGAGTACTCCAACTTTCCCTATATCTGTGAGGCGAACTCTGTAGAAAAAGGTTCGCATTAGTCTCTAGCAAGTTCTGTTTGTTTTGAAGAATTGTTTTCCTCTTGGTTGCGCCTGCCAGTGCTTGTGTATGTTTTATGGTACATAGGGGTAACTTGAGTGTAGTCTGCTTGGCAGGGGCCGTCTGTGGCAGAAGTAATAAATGCCAGCACAAATGCATTTCTGGGGACACTGAGTGGCACAATTGACTCTTATGCCCTGCTTTAGAATCGTCGTAATCGAAACCCCCTTGCACTATTCCTGCCTGGATGCCAGGAGCCATTTATTTTGGATGCCCCAGTAAAACGATATCTGTGTGGCATCCGCCCTCACCCAACGCTGAGCGTTGCATTCCCACAGCTCCATTGTTCCATCAGCTTCTCCGACTCCTCGGCAGTCTCGTTTTGCCAACGTAAACTAACTGTGTTCTCTATGCATCTTGCCATCTGTGGTCGACGAGCGAGGGGCTCACAATGTTTCACACTACCTCCTGCTCACGTCTCACTTGGCTGCTTGCGTGTTCAGCTAGGGACTCCAAATGTGCAACAATACACAACACACTGCGATCAGCAGGTTGGAAATTAGTTGGCGCGCAGATACGCTTAGGTTGGCTCACCTTCACAAACCACGAGAAGCCACAGGTGCAGATGAAGAAAACCTCACGGAAGACTTCGGGGTCGGTTGGCGTGTCGAAGACCATCTGGGCAGCAGCGAGAGAGCTGATGACGATATCGGTGGTGGCGATGAAGATGGCGCCCAGAAGCCGGAAGCCCGGCTTGCGTCCGCCAGGGGGCCTCCAGATCCCAGTCCACGACAGCGCCACCGAGCTGGGACCGAGCAGCTCTTGGCTCTGGCGAGCCGTGTCCGCCATCCCAAGCACCAGTAGGGCCGCCAACGGATCTACAATGGAACAGGGGTGCAGTAAAGTGACAGACGAGACGCCGTAATCACTGTTGTAGTTTATACACTAACTTACACACTGAAGAGCCAAAGAAAGTTGTACTCCTGCCTAATATCGACTAGGGCTCCGCGAGCATGCAGAAGTGTCGCAACACGACTTGCAATGGACTCGGCTAATGTCTGAAGTGGTGCTGGAGGAAACTGACACCATGAATCCTGCAGTACTGTCCATAAATCTGTAAGAGTACAAGAGGGTGGAGGTCTCTTCTGAACAGCACGTTAAATGGATATGCTGAATAATGTTCATGTCTGGGTGGTTTGGTGACCAGCATAAGTGTTTAAACTCAGAAGAGTGTTCTTGGAGCGACTCTGTAGCAATTCTGGAAGTATGGGGTGTCGTACTGTCTTGCTGGAATTGCCCAACTCTGTTGGAATGCACAATGGACATGAATGGATACAGTTGATCAGACAGGATGCTTACATACTGTGTCACTTGTCAGTGCCGTGTATCTAGACGTATCAAGGGTCCCATATCACTCCAGCTGCACACGCCCAACACAGTTACAGAGCAGAGCATCCATCAGCTTGAAGAGCGCCTGCTGACATGCAGGCTCCATGGATTCATGAGGTTGTCATAATGCCCTTACACGTCCATCTGCTCGATACAATTTGAAAAGAGACTCCTCCGAGCAGGCAACATGTTTCCAGTCATCAACAGTCCAATGTTGGTATTGACGGGCCCAGGCGAGACGTAAAGCTTTGTGTCGTGTAGTCATCAAGTATACACGAATTGGCCTATGGCCCGAAACCTCATATCGATGATGTTTCGTTGAATGGTTCGCACGCTGACACTTGTTGATGGTCCAGCATTGAAATCTGCAGCGGAAGGGTTGTGCTTCTGCCACGTTGAACGGGTCCCTTCAGGTGTCATTGGTCCCGTTCTTGCATGATTTTTTCCTGGCCGCAGTGATGTCGGATGTTTGATATTTTACCAGATTCCTGATATTCACGGAAGATTTGTGAAATGGTCGTACGGGAAAATTCCCTCTTCATCGCTACCTCGGAGATGCTGTGTCCATCGCTTGTGCGCCGACTATAATACCAAGTTAAAACTCATTTAAATCTTGATAACCTTCCATTGTAGCAACAGTAACCATCTAACAACTGCGCCAGACACTTGTTGTCTTATGTTTGCCCATCTCTGTGTCTGAATACGCATGTATATACCTGTTGCAGTGTATGATGCAGCTCTACACTCTTTCCTGGGTCTGACTTACCAACTCTTCATATTTGGTCCACACTGCACATGTATTTAAAAATATAATCCGCACGCTACCGTGCGGTGCGTGACGGAGGATAACGCCTACCGGTACTAGTCATTTCCTTTCCTGTTCCAGTTGCAAATACAACGAGGGGAAAACGGCTGCCTATTTGTCACCGTACAAGCTCTAATTTCTCGTATCTAATCCACGCGATCCTTACGTGAAATGCATGATGGTAGCAGTAGAAAACTTTCGCATCGGCTTATAATGGAGGTTCTCTAAATTTTCTTAATAGTGTTCCTCGAAGAGAATGTCGTCTTCCCTCCAGCCATTCCCATTTAAGCTTCCAGTGGATCTACGTAATATTTGGGTGTTGCACGAAACTTCCGCTAACAAATCTAGTGTCCCGCCTCTGAATTGCTTCTACGTCTTTGTTTAATCCGACCTCGTGCGGATCTCAAATACTCGCACAGTGGTGATGGATAGATCGCAGTATACGCGGCCTTCTTTACGGATGAACCACGGTTTCCCGAATTTCTCTCAGTAACTCGAAGTCGACTATTTGCCTTCCCTATCACAATCCTTACATGCTCGTTCCATTTCAAATCGTTTTGCAATGTTACACCCAGATATCTAAACGAAGTGACTGTATCAAGAAGCACACTTCTGATGCTGTATCCGAACATTAGATGTTTGTTTTTTCTTCTCATTCGCATTAACTTACATCTTTCTACATTTAGAGCTAGCTACCATTCAGCACAATGACTAGAGGTTTTGTCTGAGTGATCTTGAATCCTCATACAGTCACCCAACTTTGACCCCTTCCCATACATCATAACATCATCAGCAAACAACTGCATATTACTGCCCACCCTGTCCACCACATCACTTGTTCATATCGAAAATAATAAGTGTCCTATAGCTTTTTCCTGGGGAGCGCCTAATCATAATCTTGTCTCTGATGAATACTCGGCATCGAGGACAACATGCTGGGTTCCGTTACTTCCTCGGACCGCCTTGCTATGATAATGTCTAGGTCTTCCTTTACAGTTTTCACATTCCACTCTTTCCTCCGTTAGCGAAGTGTTTCTTATTGCTTCGGGATGCGTCCTGTTAGCATGTGCCCCATTATAGGGAGCCTATGACATCTTTTCTCCTCAGTTCGAGTCGGTGCATCTTCATTGCATCTACCAATTCAATCTGCAGCATTCCTCTGTGGCACTGCGTTTCATAAGCATCTATTCTTTTCTTGTCTTTACTCTATTTGTTTAATTTCCATATAGGGTAACACTCTATACCAACACTAAGCGCCTTTTATTGTGTTGTCTATAAACGTACATGCCGCATTACGAAGCCAATGCACCTCATGCCCCGTATGTTCACTGATGACTAACAGGAGCATCGCATAGTTTATGCGACTCCACCTATCTGTGGTACATAGGCTGCAGTCACTAATATATGAGGTGTATATCCAGTGCATATTTCGGACGGATGGGAAGCATGCTCGGATGACCGAGGCGGTGACCACTCGTAGTATGTCTGGCATGTATTTTTACCTGTTGCCATTGACTCATTTCAATGCCCACTGTAGCTAATGTCTTTGAAAACCTTTGAACTGCTATCACTAACTGTCGACACTGGAATAGGTCACACTTTAAAGTGGTAACGAAGGAAGGAAGGAAGGAAGGAAGGAAGGAAGGAAGGAAGGCCCTTTGGCTATGGACGTCGTACGAGACGGAATACAAGCTCGGTATGTGTCAAGGATGGAAGGCTGGGGAAGGAAATCGACTGTGCTGTTTCAGAGAAACCATCCTTGCATTTGCCTAGAGCAAGTTAGGGAAAGCGCCTTAAAATGGTAAATGTGTAGGTACCAAGGGAGCTTCCAATAACGTCCCGCAAGTTATGAAATACACTCATATTCTAAAAACCTTTCAGTGAAACAACAAGTTGCACTTTACACTCGACAGCAAAGGGATAGGGCCACTGTAGACGAAACGGCAGAAAATTCAGACCATTTGGCAACGGCAGCAGAAAATCTGATCCTGGGTTTGAAGTCAGAGGAAGCGAGGCATATAATTAGGAAATGTGACATAGCTGACGTTCACTCTGAAACTTCCTATGCCCCAGGTCTCAGGATTGTTTAGTTTCTGGGAAAGTACGCCCTAGTACACCTGCTGCCTATGAGACAGATTGTGCATCAGACTGATGGTTCGAAAAGCGGCAACAGATGCTGGATATCAAGACAAAGGCTGTCATTGGTATGCCGGCCGGAGTGGCCGAGCGGTTCTAGGTGCTTCAGTCTGGAACCGCGCGACCACTAAGGTCGCAGGTTCGAATCCTGCCTCGGGCATGGATGTGTGCGATGTCCTTAGGTTAGTTAGGTTTAGGTAGTTCAAAGTTCTGGGGGACTGATGACCTCAGAAGTTAAGTCCCATAGTGCTCAGAGCCATTTCAACTACTTTTTTGTAACTGGTAACGCGCAGATATTTTTTATGTGGTGCCCTAATACGTGTGTTGGTTGTTTTTCCTCTGCGTCGAACCGTCTTCCCGGGAACAAGCCACATAATTTACTACGTGATTTTTTCTGCACGGTCATAACGGAATCACTAAATTAACTACCATTGTCACTACAGACTACTCGTTTTTCTTCCACGCGTCTACACTTCAACACCTGACTTGCCGCGTAGGGGAAAATAACTATTAATGGCATGCTCTTGCCACATGTACTTGGGGGTACTACCCAATCCAAAAAACAAAGTCTTATAATAGCCAAAATTATTATTCTGAGGTTCTGCTGTTCAGTACACCGTCGTGAGTCACCAATAGAAATTTCTACACGTGTACCCATTACAGTCTGTATATGAGGCACGAAGGCAATAAAACGGCTTGTGTTTAACTGTTTAATACAAATAGCTGCAAATGAAAGTCATATTACATGTAGAAATTTTTTGCTAAAATGTTCGTCTTTTGCACAATGAAATCATAGGTTTACAAGTTTTTTAATGCAGATTAATGCTAGAAACTAGCCAGTCGCAGTTATATAGATTCATACTATCATCGGGAGCACTCTCTCGTCAATTTTCTCGACGTCTATTAGTTTTTTGTGTGGTGTGGTGATCCGAATAAGCAACCTTTTTTATCTTACCAACGAACCAATTCACCAGAAAGAAAACGACCATGGTATTTAGAAGAATGTTTACCCATACTAACAGGCTTGAGAGTAACGAAATAGCTGGCCTTAAAAAAAAATGGCTCTGAGCACTATGGGACTCAACTTCTGAGGTCATTAGTCCCCTAGAACTTAGAACTAGTTAACCCTAACTAACCTAAGGACATCACAAACATCCATGCCCGAGGCAGGATTCGAACCTGCGACCGTAGCGGTTTTGCGGTTCCAGACTGCAGCGCCTTTAACCGCACGGCCACTTCGGCCGGCATAGCTGGCCTTACTGCATGTAGCCTACCCTGTTATTCGAATAGTTCTGTATTTCAAAAAATAGCGAAAGCTACTTCCTCAGAAGAGATTTCGAACCGCTAAAATAAATCTATCGGGGAATGATTCTCAAATTACCAAGAAAATAAATGTTGGGATAGTGATTCTCAAAAGAAGGAACAGAACTTCAGTTCCTCCTCTTCACCCCCACCCCCCCTGCCCCCTTTGCACCCCACTCTCTCTCTCTCTCTCTCTCTATCTCTCTCTCTGTTTCTCCCTTTAACTCTGCCCTCCCAAAACTAATAAAAAATATCAAGTGGATTTCGTTTAGATTACCCTCTTCCTCTTAATCAGCAATCTCCCCCTCTTTCCACTCTTTTACTTTCGTTCTCTGTCATTAATCCCGAAATCTACGAAATAGTCCAATTTTAAATGGTCTGTTTCATAACTCACTCTTCGTTCTCAAAACTTTCACGCCTTGTATCCTTTTCTCCCGATCATAAATGGAGCTATGACATACTGAGGTGTCGCAGCTACGGCGCGATTGCGAATTTGTCTACTAAAGCTTTCTTGTATGAATGTATGTGAGCTCCAGTGTAAGCAGTCAGAATCTTATTCGATCTGCAACGGGCGAGCTGTGTCCTGCAGACATGCGTCATGACCATATGGTGTGACTGCAGCGTGTGAAAGTAGCGGAGAAGCGGTTACATAGTAGTTACATTCTCTGGAACTATAAAAATTAATAACCGGTCTAAAAATAGCCTGAGGAACTTCATATTAGATACATAACCTTCTGTTGTGTAAAGGAACAATCTGTCAAAATCTGTAGACAATAACTGTCATAATTTGGAAGTTAAAAAAGGAAAAGTCAGTAAAAAACGTGACTATCCGCGACACTTAAAAAACTAAATCAATATAAACATGTTAATAGTTCACCAACTGTGACTATTTGAAAAGATATGTTAACACCTCGCTGTTTAGATTCAAATTTGGAAAGTTCACAGTTTAGAAAACCTTTCGTAATTACGTGTTAGAGTGAGTGTGAAAGAGAGTACTTGTGTGAGTGTATGTGGGACATTCGCAAATATCAGAGATTTTCAGTTTGTAATTCTCTATAGGAACTTGCAAGTGTTCCAGCTTTGTATCGTGGGAACGAATCCACCAGTGGTTCTCCTACTAGTGGAGACGGATGTCCAAGTATGTTTGAATATGTAAGAGACAGCCAGAACGTTCGCGAATATATAGTTAAATTCCAGACGTAAAGTACAGCTTAAGGTTTATTTCATTTTATTTGTTTAACAAGAGAGTTTTGAGTTGCTTATTTTAATGGCGTCAATGAGCTGAGAACAGTGGTTGGTTCTTGCTAGATTTTGGCGCGAGCCGCGCCCTGAAAGTGAGTTCTGATTGGCCGTAATTCTGTACAGTCAATAAGAGGTGAGACGGTTTGCCACCTAACGCGTGGGATAGAGGGGCTTGTAGAGGCAGAGAGAAGGAGGAGGTGGTGGACTAGCTTTCGAAGGAGCCAGTCCTGCTGAAAGTGTCCGAACGCATTACGTGTATAATGAAGTGACATTGTGTCTTCGGCGTTTCGGTACAGTGGTAAAGGTAGCTGGTGTTTACCATTAACTATTTGCGAAATTTTAAGAGTCGAGAGATATTTTGCTCTGGAGAAAATCGCGTGTGTAAGCTTTGAACTAAAAGCGTGGCGGTACTAAGTAAATTTTTGTTTACTGAATATTTATGGCGAGCTAAAGCTTCATTTAAAGACAACCACTGAATGCCAAGTGCTAAAGTAAATAGCAGTTTATTGACTGTGTTACTCTCGTAAATAATTTCGGAATTGAATAGGAAAAGCTCTGGCTGTTTGAGTGTGACGAGGTCTGTGAACAGGAACTTTAATGATTTAAACACATGTTGCCTGATGATCTTGCTTAATAGCAATAAAAAAAATCCTAATGCAAGTTTAAAAGGACCTTTGAACTTAGAAATTTGAACAGCAACCCATTTCCGATTTATTCTTTACAGTTCACAAGACTATTTTCAGTTTTTTGTACTTACAGTGGCCTCCGACGTGTAATTATTAAATCTCAGTTTCTTCAACAGTGCTTTTCTGAGATCTCTTAAGTAGATGCAGTCAGGAGTTACGTGTGCAGATCTGCAGCAGTAGGTGGACAACACATGTTGCAGAACCTCCGTCGATTTGCGAAAGAGCGTGTTACGTCGCAGTACTTCTTCCTTGTGGTAATGTTTTTTCATCATTGTGTTTTGTGGTTACAGCCTTCTTCGTATTCTTTGTCATCTCCCTCACTTCTTCCTTACCATCTCCCTCTTTCTCTCTCTCTCTCTCCCCCCCTCTCCCTGTCCCTGCCACCCCACCTCCTTCTCCCTTATTCTCACCATCTCCCTCACACGCACACACACACACACACACACACACACGCTCGAATAGAGGCTATAAGAGAGGTCTTAACGTTCAGAAAGAAGCACAGCGTAGTGGTTAATTTCTGCAAAATCTTGGTTTCACTACACTTTTGTCGTCCATGGTGAATGAAGAAGTGATGTTTTGGTTACAATAATAATATAATGAACTCTAAATTAAGTTCCTGTGCGCATGCGCGGTGGTTCAGCAACAGTTTCCGACTTTTGAAGGCCAGTGTAGTTATTTAGTGCAGAAGTAGAGTGCGCAATACATAAAAAGCAGGTGTTATTAACAGAAGGCAGCTTTATCACATAACGGACTAAGGTTTTTAGATCGCTTAGAAAGAAAAAGAACTTTATTGTTTCCACTAGAACTGATCTGTTTCATTGCTTGTGCCTGCTGGCTTTTCTTGTTTTGAACATTGATCCAGAGAAGTTTCCTTTACTGATGGAATGGGATGTAATCAGATTGCTACAGAGCCGACAGTAGTATGTAGAGACGAGTTTTCATTCTTTTGTCACCAGCAAGTTATCTGTGTTAGACATCACTATGTTATCATCTAAATTAGTGTTGCAAATTGTGAAACATAAATGTCTTTTGGAATTAATTGTTGATCATTTTATTTTCCAAAACTTTATGTAAAAGACATAGTTAGCCTAATTCCTATTTAAAACATATCTCTGTATTTTGTAAAGCTTCACTCTGTACAAGGACTTTTGTAGAATCATGAAATTGAATTATAACTTTAGTTTTATTAACATTTTGATGATACTGTATAATACTGTAGTAGCATTTCCTTATATATAACACTGTGGTTACTCCTGCCAACTAAAGTTCACGTCGGCAGTAACATGCAGCAGTTGTGCCAGTTAGTAATTTAAGTTAGCCGGCAACAGAATTTATTACTTTCAGAACGCTCTAGATAATGTTTTTCAGCATGCAGCATTCAGTTTTGATTAGTGAATATATAAAAATATTATTTCAAACGGTGTTGGTATAATTGAATGGAAATAGAAGTAATAAATGCCCTGACAAGTGCAAACATTTGTAGGGCTATTAATTTTAAAATGAAATCATGAGCAAAATTTTTCAAGCACCGAAGATAACTAAAAATAAAAATCAGTGGATTTCTGATGCTTTCTACGCTCAGTTATGCTCCTGGACTAAATGTACGGATAAAATTACCTGAAAATCACAAATTTAATATTTGTAGTTTTAAATAATAATAATAATAATAATAATAATAATAATAATAAGTCGAAATTAGTAAAATTATTTCGGATTGTAATATGGTGGTAGCATCAGTAACCTAATATTTAGACTATCATGTTGAACGTTGTATGGCTTTCGAGCTTAAAAACGTGTTCTCTAATTTTTGTCTACAATAAATATCAAAGCGGAAAGTAATATTATCAGGTAGTAAGAGGAAATGGTTATTTTGAATAAGAACATCTTAGTTTAAGCATTACTGTGTCTTTTATGGACAGTAATGGAAGCTACAAATTACTGTAACCAGTCACAATATATTTTCTAAGCATTTTGGAGTGCTCAACTTCCACGACCAAATGGATCTGTGTGAATCAACGAGGCATGCAAATACTGTTTGTACGACATAAGGAACTCTGTGGCACTGTCTACTAGCATAAGAGAAGAAAACGACAACTTTTTGTATATGAAATCAGCATCTTCTACGTTAAACCTTCTACTAAAATAGTGCTTTGATTTTTGTTTCCTGCTACCAGACATTGCCACAGATTATTGAAAAGTCGTACATTCAACGTATACATGCCTTAATAATCTAGATAAATCAGTGCAAAACTGAAGAAGAATGTCAGTATGTTACAAATGATTCTAATAATTTGCAATTTCAATTGAAAATGGATATTAGTGAATTTCATTTTCTAATATAGAATTAGACGTATGTCAGAAAACAATAGCGACAGGTATCGCAAAAGAATCGTCGTACCTTTCAAGTGCTGCAGCTCGAAGATGTTAACGTACGATGGATGGGCGCTACTGCTCGCTGATGTCAGTCGACGTACGACCGAGCGAGATATCTGTGGCGAGGGGTAACGCACCTACAAATGTCTGCGTTGGTGTGCCTTCTCCCACTAAGTGCTGGTCTAAATAATTCCGTGTTGTCATTCTACAGATTTATGACAAATGAACACGTCCCAGCTAAGAACTTGCAAAGTACTGTGCTGTATTGATGGCTGACAAGCGGAGAGTTCAGGGAAACGTCATTCAAATATCGTATGACTCTTATTATTGAGCATTTCTGAGCCACTAGTCTGCTCGTTTCTGTTTCCAGTGACGAACAGCTTTAATTTACGGAGTAAGCAGTGGAGTTTCGGCTATACTTACTAAGTAGTTCCACGTTAACTTTTAAACAGCAATTACGTTTATTGTGGGTACTGTTTCGTAACAAGCAGTCTTCATTATGATCTCCCGTAATTGGTGCTATTAATATTTACAACTGTGAGGAGCTACTGGTTTATCGCGTTCACATTTCCGTGTTTCTGACCTCTTTCTGTGTCAAAAGAATCTCTCTCCCTCTCTTTCTGCAGCTACAGTTTTAATAACAGCGATTTTATACTAAAGAGTGAGATCATATTTTTCCTGATGGTTTACCTTTCCTCAGATTTTCTCTTCTGAAATTCCATCACCTGCAGTTGCCTTTTCTCACTTCATATACATGTTGTACAGTAATTGCTTCAATGATATATTTGCGCAGTATATCCGTTTTCCTCGAGGCAGAAGTTATTTGGCATTGTTCTCCTTCTTGTATCAATATAAACATTGCTTTATTGCTATATTCATACACCTCAACATTTTTGTTTTCAATTCTACTTCCGCTGTGCAGTGTCCCCTTGTAAATTAGCGTGGTCGAATTAAATTAGGTGATTCCGGAAAGGTTGAATTAGGAAATGTGACACAAGAAGTAGTATATGGAACTTGCTGCTTTGGCACCAAAGTAAGTGACGAAGGCCGAAGCAAATGGCGTAAAAAATACAGACTCACAATAGCAAGGAAACATTTTTGAAAATGTGAAGTTATAAATATCGAATACAAATTGAAGTATTTGGAAGTATGTTATGAAAATATTTGTCTTGGCAGTAGCATTGTACTGAAGAGAAATGTGCAGGATAAATGTATAAGAAGACAACAGAAGCTTATGGAACGTGGTACTGCGGAATAATGTTGACAATTAGAGCGGTAGATCGTATAGTAGACGAGAAAATAATAAATATAATCGAGAAGAAGAAAAGAAATGTGGGGCACAAGTTGACTAATAAAATGAACGGATTGATACGACTGACTTTAAGGTAGCAAGGAACAGTTAACATGGTAATGTATGGAACTGTTGGAGAGGGAAGTGGGGAGGGGCGGTATACAGGAAGGAGGCAAAAATCGTAGTGGGAGACAGAAATATGATTAAAATTAATACGTCCAAGTAGAATATGGTTTGTAGTAGTTACGCATAGATATTGAGACTGGCATAGGATGGACTGCCGCGTGGGATTAGCCGAGCGGTCTAAGGCGCTGCAGTCATTGACTGTGCGGCTGGTCCCGGCGGAGGTTCGAGTCCTCCCTCGGGCATGGGTGTCTGTGTTTGTCCTTGGGATAATTTAGGTTACGTAGTGTGTAAGCTTAGGGACTGATGACCTTAGCAGTTAAGTCCCATAAGATTTCACACACATTTGAACATTTTTAGGATGGACTAGGTGGAAAGCTGCATCAAAACCAGCGTTCATACAGAAAACTATGGCAACAAAGGTACTGTGGAGTTTTAAAATACGTAGTCGTGAATTATTTTCTTGTATCTCACCAACATGTTCAACAGTCTGGTCTATATCTTCGACTTCTTTCCCCGACGGTTGTATCAGTTACTATTTTCCGTTTAATATTCTCCCATTAACATCAGACGCTAGCACAACAGTGTTCAACAGTCTGTCTAACAGCCTGTTATTAGTTTTACGCAGTTGAGTTTATAAAGGGTGAATACGGGAACCATATTTTTAAAAAGAAACTGCAAGTCGTTTTGTTTCATTTTTAGCTTGCAGTTTCTCGGAAATGACATCGTCTTCCATCGGATACTAAATAAAATCTTTTCTATTTTATAGCACTACTATTTTCGGCAGTCGTGTGTTATTTGCACTGAATACGTACAAATTGATGTTGGTGTTCATTGTGAAGGGGTCAGGTTACAATACACAAAAATTAATTAGCCACTCCATAAAGTTCCGACTCTCCTGTTATAACGAAAAATATGTCCCCGATGTGGCATCGTAGCTGATTCGTTGCACTTTTTGTTTAGCATCCTGTTGGTAATCTTGTTTTTGATCCCGTTTCATCATATTCTTCATCTTTTTGGATGTAGAGTGTACCGTATCTTTAGTTTCACGATCGTGCAGATAGCAAAGAGTCGAAAATTACTTTGCGATAAGGGTTTAATGGCCAGCAATAATTACTTTTTGCTTGGCATACCGTTACCTCACTTAAACTTCACAGCACTAAATTAAGGTCACTGCATTGTTTAAAATGGTGACTGTTAACCTCAGTGCTCGCATTACAACACAATCCATTCACTTCGAATTCAAAATCATATTGTCCCAATGATTGCGGTCGTTGTTATGCCAAGTGTTGTAATTACAGGTGTATCAGTAATGTCTACGTTTTATTATTCGTAATGCGCGTTCTGTGAAAAACTGACTGTTGCTTCTTTACGAATCTTCCGCTACACGATGTAACTGTCTCCTCAAGTTTTTCTTTCTCAACAATTATTTTAGAGCTCGCACAGAAACATTTGTGTCCCTTTTTCCTGAGACCTGTTCGAGAGTAGAACGGTAGAGAAGTAGTTTGAAGGTGGTTCGATGAAACCTCTGCGAGGCACTTAATTGTGAGTTGCAGAGTAATCATGTAGATGAAGATAACATTTGCAAATCATTCGTAGTTTGATCAGTGCAGTTCCTCTTACGTTTCTTCCCCGAGATAACATTTCTTCTACTACTTACGACACATATTGCTAATCTTCAATCTAGATATTCGTTCGGCTATTCGGACAAATCTTGCTGATGTACACCTGCAAGTTCCGGGTAAAACTAACTCTTCTTCTTTGAAAACGAGATCTGAGCTGTAGACTGTAATAAAGACCACCGAGGATACATTTCTCCATTTCTCAAGGTGGCAACACCTAACTCATTGAGGCAGGCACTTCTTCAATGTAAAATAAATGCAGTCTGGAAAACGTGCCACGCACGCATTACTCATTAAAGACTCCGGCCAGCCTGAATCGCTCATTACCGAGCACTCCTACTCTGTTTAGAATTATCCCACATGCACCGTCTATACGATTTTGACTCTTATGATGTGGGTCATTCTGAATTAGGGTTCCTGAATTAGGGTTTTTTGACCAAATGGTTAACTTGGTACACAGTGCCACGATTTTGACTCTTATGATGTGGGTCATTCTGAGTTAGGGTTTCTGAATTAGGTTTTTTGACCAAATGGCTAACTCGGTACACGGTGCCACGATTTTGACTCTTACGATGTGGGTCATTCTGAATTAGGGTTTTTTGACCAAATGGTTAACTCAGTACACAGTGCCACGATTTTGACTCTTATGATGTGGGTTATTCTGAATTAGGGTTTTTTGACCAAATGGTTAACTCGGTACACAGTGCCACGATTTTGACTCTTATGATGTGGGTCATTGTGAATTAGGGTTTCTGAATTAGGGTTTTTTGACCAAATGGTTAACTTGGTACACAGTGCCACGATTTTGACTCTTATGATGTAGGTCATTCTGCATTAGGGTTTCTGAATTAGGGTTTTTTGACCAAATGGTTAACTCGGTACACGGCGCCACGATTTTGACTCTTATGATGTGGGTCATTCTGAATTAGGGTTTCTGAATTAGGGTTTTTTGACCAAATGGATAACTTGGTACACAGTACCACAATTTTGACTCTTATGATGTGAGTCATTCTGAATTAGGGTTTCTGAATTAAGGTTTTTTGACCAAATGGATAACTCGGTACACGGTGCCACGATTTTGACTCTTATGACGTGAGTCATTCTGAATTAGGGTTTCTGAATTAGGGTTTTTTGACCAAATGGATAACTCGGTACACGGTGCCACGATTTTGACTCTTATGATGTGGGTCATTCTGAATTAGGGTTTCTGAATAAGGGTTTTTTGACCAAATGGTTAACTCGGTGCACGGTGCCACAATTTTGACTCTTATGATGTGGGTCATTCTGAATTAGGGTTTCTGAATTAGGGCTTTTTGACCAAATGGTTAACTCGGTACACAGTGCCACGATTTTGACTCTTATGATGTGGGTCATTCTGAATTAGGGTTTCTGAATTAGGGTTGTTTGACCAAATGGTTAACTCGGTACACGGTGCCAGTTGCAGGATGCACATCTAGCGGATACCAGATAAGCAAAAATTTCATGTTCAAATGTTCGTAGGGTTATTGACTGATTATAAAAGTTTAAAATGCTGTCATGGTGTACTCATAAAAGGGTATAATCTTATGTAAAGTTCAGCACAGGAACACAAGTATTATATTTACTAAATATGTGTGTACATTGATAGGAAGCTGTTTCTGCTCTGAAAGGTGATGTCTGTTCCAGTTTCTCGCCTGTTGCTTAAGAGTAGCGCTAGTACCGGAACTATGAGGATGCAAATCAGGTTTGCTTCAACATTGTAAAGTCGTGAACGTCAGTTATCCTTGAGATGTCTGCAACTCATGGTCTAGTGACTAACATTGCTGCCTCTGGATCACGGGGTCCTGGGTTCGATTCCGGGCGGGGTTGGGGATTTTATCTAACCTGGGACTGGTTGTTTGTGTTGTCCTCATCATCCCATCATCATCATCATAATTCATGACAGTGGCTCGATTGGATTGCGTGGAAAATTAGACTGTGTAAAAATTGAGATTATGTCTGGCGCTGATGACCAAGCAATTGAGCGTCCCACAAACCGAACATCATCATCATCCTTGAGATTAGACATGGTGAGTGATGTTACTCAAGAGCGCCTTCAAGGCGACAAAGACGCCGTTATCAACACCTCACTGAATTGGAACGAGGTCATGTAATAGGGCTACGAGAAACTGGGTTTTCCTTCCGCGGTATTGCAGAAAGGCCTGGCAGGAATGCAGCCACTATAAATGACAGTTGGCAGCGACGGTCACGGAAATGTACTGATGCAAGAAGACCGGAATCCGGATGGCCACGGGGCACTACCGGAAGGGAAGACTATCGTGGTCGGCGTCTGGTTCTGTTGCATCGTATTGCGTCTGCAACAGGAATTTGAGCAGCAGTTCTCACCACAGTGACACGTAGAACTGTTAACAATCGCTTAGTTCAAGGACAGCGCCCTGCGAGAAGGCCTGTAGCGTTCATCCCACTAACTCCAAACTAGCACCTTTTGCTACTTCGGTGGTGTCAAGCGGGAGCTCAATGGAGGGCAGGGCGGAGGTCTTTTGTGCTTTGAGATGAAAGCTGATTCTGCCTAGATGCCAGTGATGGCAGTTTGTTGGTTATAAAGAGGCTAGTTTAGGACCTGCAACCAACCTGTCTGTGCTAGCCACATTGGACCTGCGTCTTGAGTTATGGTCTGGTGTACGATTTCGTATGACAGCAAGAGCGCTCTCGTGGTTATCCCGTACACCGCGACTGCAAAACTGAACATCAGTCTTTTGATTCAGCTTGTTGTTCCTCCAATTACGAACAGCGCTTCAGGAGGTATTGTCCATCAGAATAACGCTCGCCCACATACCGCTATTGTAATCCAGCATGCTCTATAGAGTGTCCACATATTGCCTTGGCCTCCTCGAACACCAGATCTATCTCCAATCGAGCATCCATGCGGCGTCATCAGACGACAACTCCAGCATCATCCACAACCAGTAATAACCGTTCTTGTATTGACCGAAACAGTGCGACAGGAATGGAACCCCATCCCACAAACTGACCTCCGGCATGGATGTTTTCATGCTTGCATTCGACATTCTGGCGGTTACACCGTTTATTAATGCACCAGCTTGTCACAATAACCTTGAACTTCCATTGATAAGAACTCAAATACGTTAGCCAGACAAGTGTTTTCCCGAGATTTCATTGTCTTCATTAATTAGTCTTTGATGAGTCGTCCAGCTTTTGAGAATTAAAGCACTTATCGACATCCAACAAATTTTACACGTATTTTTAAATCTTTCGAAAGTTTTTCTCGCTTACACTGCACCCAAAACAATGAAGAATATCGCACACTCTATTTTCGCTGTTCGTGCAGTGAAACTCGAGCATCAGGCACGACGTTTTAAAATATTACTTCTTTGTTACTATCTGTATTCCCTACACTTTTTCAGTCAGCATCTACATATAGAATTAAATGCACCTCCAAAATTATATCGTTATGCGACACACAATTCGCAAGATATGGCGTAATATACAAGGGATTCGATTCTTTAAAGATGTACTAGTGGAAATCACTTTTAAGATCTCAAACACCCACACAACTTCTCTGTTTCATACCCTTCATAATATGTCAAGCAGCATTCCAAGAGTTAAAGATATAAAAGCGTGTATCCTGAACAGGGAGCTTTTAAACGATAGACATCAAGATGTAGCTCAATCAAAAGCCATTTATTCTATAACACAGGTTCCAAAGCATTCAGTCTAAATGTATCTGTAATCATAAATAATCCTTTTAAAGAGGAAAGCAACAATCCTGGAAACATATAAGAAAAAAAAGTAGTTCTGAAAGGATGCGATTTTCCCTACTGCACATACACGGCAGCGACGCAGCAGTCAATGGTAGCAAGCTGGGAGACGTTCGTTACATCACGCACTTCCTGCACATACGGTGCAGCTCAACCTGCGTTAGACGAATATTCTCGTTCATGCGGAGGACGTCTGGCAAAGTTCAATTTTTGAAAAGCCGCGCATGCTGTACTTCAAAAATGGTTCAAATAGCTCTAAGCACTATGGAACTTAACATCTGAGGCCATGAGTCCCCTAGAACTTAGAACTACTTAAACCTAACCAACCTAAGGAGATCACACATATCCATGTCCGAGGCAGGATTCGAACCTGCGACCGTAGCGGGAGCGCGGTTTCAGACTGAAGCGCCTAGAACCGCTCGGCTACAGCGGCCGGATCCTGTACTTCGCCAACTCTGTTGGAGATATATCTTTGGCCATCAACGAAAGTATGAAACTCCATATGACTCTCCACATCTGGACGCCACCATCACCCATCTGGTCTGCATCCATGATATTTCTGCGACACTACCTGATACCACTACTCTTCAGACCAATTTACGATGTGAATCAGTAATGTACGATGAGAATCATTCTACAAAGAAACTGGAAGTGTCCTATTGTGGCACATTCTTCCTCCTTTCGTGGTGCAAATTAGACTTCTCGTACTTCATAATGAATGGACCCGTCTCTGCACCACTGTGTGTGAGACCCACAGGTAGGGACATGGAAAAGCGTCCCTACATCTTCGTACTGAATGCCTACATCTCTACACACATATTTTTACACTCGATACTTTTCAACTGATGCATTATAAAAGGTATTACATCGAATGATATTAGTGATGTTTTACTACGTCTTTAATATTCACCCAAAATTTGGCTACAAGTCTCAGTGGCAAGAAGTAGAGAAGATGCAAAGAGCTCTCATTCTCAGATACTGGATTAATAAATTCTAGGTGTTCACTGGTCGTGGGCTACTCCTCTTTTTCGCACCCCCCTGCCCCCCCCCCCCCCGCCACCCTTTTGACAGACAGATAGGCAGATGGTTCTTACTACCAACGCGGATGTTTCCAGGCAGTAAGTGGTACGTTACCACGTGTGGTTGAAATCGACCAGTGATGTGGAACATACGTACATACACTTTTATAATGAGAGGGTCGTTCAGTAAGCAATGAAACATAATTTCTTCTGTGCTAGTTTCTGTTGAAAAAATTTTGAATTTGTTGTGGGACGTGGTGGAACATGCTCACTTCAGCCCCAATAGTTTCATGAAGTTCCAATAGGTGACTGCGCTAACGTAGGCTTCATGATTTCAGTATCGTAGGTGCGGTCCACGAAGACATCTGTCATAGAGTTTCTTTTGGCGGAAAACCAGAGCATGGCAGATAGTCATAGGCTCTTGCAGAATGCCTGCGGAGACCTGGCAGTCAAGAAATGGACGTTCAGTCGTTGGGCGAGGCGGTCTGTCATCACCGCAAGAACGTCACGCCAAGATGTCGATCTCCCCCGTGACTGCCGGCCGCAAGCAGCTGTTGCTCCTGCATTGTGTTCGTCGCCACCAAAATGCAAAGGCACACCTCCTTCACCGTAACAATGTAAGGTCTCACGCAAGTCTGCGCACACAAGAGGGGCTCACTGAACTTCATGGAACTGCTCTTCCTCATCCTCTCTAAGGCCTGGATCTCATACCATGGTTTAATAGCCGTGTTTTAAGAGGTTCTGGTCGTATGGAAGATCAGTGTCAAAATCATCTACTAATTCACTCAGTGACCATACTGGTAACGAAATGGAACAGAGAGGAGGCTGAAATACTGAATTCGATCTTCCGAAATTGCTTCACCGCAGATCGTAACACGGTCCCTCCTTTCATTCGTCGTACGAACGTCGAAATGGCTGACGCTGAATAACCGACCCTGGAACAGAAATGCGAAACGGTTCAAATGGCTCTAATCACTACGGGACTTAACATCTGAGGTCGACACTCCCCTAGACTTAGAACTACTTAAAACTAACTAAGCTAAGGACATCACACACATCCATGCCCGAGGCAGGATTCGAACCTGCACCGTAGCAGCAGCGCGGTTCTGGACTGAAGCGCCTAGAACCGCTCGGCCACAGCGTCCGGCACAGAAATGCAACTATAATCGCTTAGTAGTGGAAAGGAGTCCTGACCAGATGAGATACCTATAAGATTCTAAAAAGATTATGTGAAAGAACTTGCTCCTCTTCTAGCAGTAATATATCGTAGAGCACTTGAGCAACGATAGATACCTAACGACTGGAAAAATGCGTAGGTCATTCTCGTTTTCAAGAAGTGCAGTAGGACAGATGCACAGAATTATAGCCCTAAAACGTTGATGTCAATCTCTTGTAGAAGTATGGAACATGTTTTATGCTAAAAAATTATGACTTTTTAGGAGAATGAAAATCTCTTCTACAAAGATCAACATAAAAGTGAGCTCACTATATTCCTCCATGAGTTCCACAGCGCCGTAGACAATGGCGCTCTGGTTGATGCCATGTTCTTTGACTTCAGGAAGGCATTAGGCACAGTCCCGCACTGCTGTTTAGTGACAAAAATTCGAGCTTACCGAGGATCGGAGCAGATATTCGACTTGATTCAGGACTCCCTTGCAGGTACAGTAGAACTCAACACGTCGCTCTTAACGGAATATAAACGGCAGATGTAAATGTAATTTCCGGAGTACCGCAGGGAAGTGTGATAGGACCGTTACTATTTGCAATACAGTTACAGATGATCCGGTAGAAAGCGTCGGATGCTTTTTAAGGCTATTCGAGAATGATGCGGTTGCATATAACAAACGCCAGGACACAGTGACGATTTGCAGAATGACCGCCAGAGAAATGACGAATGGTGCAGGCTCTAGCAGTTAACCCTGAACGGAAATAAATATAACATACTGTGCATACATAGTGAAAGGAATCCACTAGTGTACAGCTACGCTATCTATGACAATTTGTGACTGATTTGTTCGATCGATTGGGCTGGGAGATGCTGTACATCTCACTGCTCTCCTCAGACTTCTACATCTTAACATTACTTCATTACTAACAAGGGAACCTCTCCATTGCACCCCCCTCAGATTTAGTTATAAGTTGGCACAATGGATAGGCCTTGAAAAACTGAACACAGATCAATCGAGAAAACAGGAAGAAGTTGTGTGGAACCATTAAAAAAATAAGCAAAATATACAAACTGAGTAGTCCATGCGCATGATAGGCAACATCAAGGGTAGTCTCAGCCCGGGAGCGCTGTGGTCCCGTGGTTAGCGTGAGCAGCTGCGGAAGAAGAGGTCCTTGGTTCAAGTCTTCCCTCGAGTGAAAAGTTTACTTTCTTTATTTTCACAAAGTTATGATCTGTCCATTCGTTCATTCACGTCTCTGTTCACTGTAATAAGTTTAGTGTCTGTGTTTTGCGACAGCACCGCAGAACCGTGCGATTAATGGACGAAAGCACATGCCTCTCCAATGGGAACCGAAAACATTTTATCGCAAGTTCATAGGTTAACCGATTCCTCCACAGGAAAACACGTCTGATATATTCTATACGACACTGGCGACGGCATGTGAATCACATGACAGGACTATGCTATCGACCCACCTAACTTGTACACTTGGCGAATGGGTAAAAAGATTCTTCTACCTTGTCCGATTTAGGTTTTCTTGTGGATGTGATAATCACTCCCAAAAAAGTAATGAAAGCATGAGAGTTTGTCACATAAACTGCAACAAATGAATGCAACAGTTTCACAGTCGCACACTTTGCTCTGTTAAAACATACACTCCTGGAAATTGAAATAAGAACACCGTGAATTCATTGTCCCAGGAAGGGGAAACTTTATTGACACATTCCTGGGGTCAGATACATCACATGATCACACTGACAGAACCACAGGCACATAGACACAGGCAACAGAGCATGCACAATGTCGGCACTAGTACAGTGTATATCCACCTTTCGCAGCAATGCAGGCTGCTATTCTCCCATGGAGACGATCGTAGAGATGCTGGATGTAGTCCTGTGGAACAGCTTGCCATGCCATTTCCACCTGGCGCCTCAGTTGGACCAGCGTTCGTGCTGGACGTGCAGACCGCGTGAGACGACGCTTCATCCAGTCCCAAACATGCTCAATGGGGGACAGATCCGGAGATCTTGCTGGCCAGGGTAGTTGACTTACACCTTTTAGAGCACGTTGGGTGGCACGGGAGACATGCGGACGTGCATTGTCCTGTTGGAACAGCAAGTTCCCTTGCCGGTCTAGGAATGGTAGAACGATGGGTTCGATGACGGTTTGGATGTACCGTGCACTATTCAGTGTCCCCTCGACGATCACCAGTGGTGTACGGCCAGTGTAGGAGATCGCTCCCCACACCATGATGCCGGGTGTTGGCCCTGTGTGCCTCGGTCGTATGCAGTCCTGATTGTGGCGCTCACCTGCGCGGCGCCAAACACGCATACGACCATCATTGGCACCAAGGCAGAAGCGACTCTCATCGCTGAAGACGACACGTCTCCATTCGTCCCTCCATTCACGCCTGTCGCGACACCACTGGAGGCGGGCTGCACGATGTTGGGGCGTGAGCGGAAGACGGACTAACGGTGTGCGGGACCGTAGCCCAGCTTCATGGAGACGGTTGCGAATGGTCCTCGCCGATACCCCAGGAGCAACAGTGTCCCTAATTTGCTGGGAAGTGACGGTGCGGTCCCCTACGGCACTGCGTAGGATCCTACGGTCTTGGCGTGCATTCGTGCGTCGCTGCGGTCCGGTCCCAGGTCGACGGGCACGTGCACCTTCCGCCGACCACTGGCGACAACATCGATGTACTGTGGAGACCTCACGCCCCACGTGTTGAGCAATTCGGCGGTACGTCCACCCGGCCTCCCGCATGCCCACTATACGCCCTCGCTCAAAGTCCGTCAACAGCACATACGGTTCACGTCCACGCTGTCGCGGCATGCTACCAGTGTTAAAGACTGCGATGGAGCTCCGTATGCCACGGCAAACTGGCTGACACTGACGGCGGCGGTGCACAAATGCTGCGCAGCTAGCGTCATTCGACGGCCAACACAGCGGTTCCTGGTGTGTCCGCTGTGCCGTGCGTGTGATTATTGCTTGTACAGCCCTCTTGCAGTGTCCGGAACAAGTATGGTGGGTCTGACACACCGGTGTCAATGTGTTCTTTTTTCCATTTCCAGGAGTGTATGTTTTTAACGTTTTCAAATTTTTCCATGTGTAGACCGTCAAATCCTGCATATGTCCAAGCAAATCTGAACATGTCCTGGAAGTTTGGAGAGCGAAGTTGATTATGTGTGAGTGCCTGAACTTTGCTGATTGTCTGAAAATAAAATAATAAACTTTTCACTCGAGGGAAGACTTGAACCAGGGACCTCTCGTTCCGCATCTGCTCACGCTAACCACAGGACCACGGCGCTCCGAGGCTCACACTGTCCTTGATGTTGATTATGATGCTTATAGACTACTCAGTTTGTATATTTTGCTTATTTTTTTCATAGGTTCACACAACTTCTTCCTGTTTTCTCAATTGATCTTTGTTCAGTTTTTCAAGGCCTATCCACTGTTCCAACTTATAACTAAATCTGAGGAGGGTGCGATGGGGAGGTTCCCTTGTAAGGGGAAGCACTCATGGCATTCGCTTCAGAAGTGCTGCAGAGATTCGTCGGGCAACAGACAGGTTCATTCGAACTATCAACATATCTTGCGTTGCTAATGGTATCCTACGACTTCTAAGTCTCTGGAAACGAGTTGGATACAATGCTGGTGATTACCTTGAATGATAGTTTACTTTGAAACATACATCTCTTTTGTGTAAGTTTGAAATAAATAGTTATCACTATTAAACTCCCAACACTCCAAAATAGCAGATTAGCAGATGCAACGGCGATATTCCCGGCAGTGAGAAGTCTTCTAGTATTATCGTCGGACTTAAATTTCTGGGAATGTACTTTCGGAACACAGAATTGTGTCGTAGTGAATCATGGACTGTGGCAAAACCGGAAATCTAGAAAATCGAAGTACTTACATGTGGTGCTATGGAAGAACGTTGAAAATTTGTTGGATTGGTACGGCTACGAAATGAGGATGTTCTCAACACAATCGGTGAAGAAAGCAACACATGGAAAACACTAAGTTGTTGAGTCCACACCTCGTGGCCTGTGATCGCCGGCACGGTAGATGAGCGTGTTCGGTCAGAGGGTTAGCTGCCCTCGGTAATAAAAAAACTGAGTTAAGGGATCATCGATGAGCTAGAAAGGGTGTCATGGGACGTCCGCTCCGAACAAATGCAACGGACATAAACGAACAAAACGAGATCCAAAAAAAAGTGGTTAGCAAAAAATGGTTCAAATGCCTCTGAGCACTATGGGACTTAACTTCTCAGGTCATCAGTCCCCTAGAACTTAGAACTACTTAAACCTAACTAACCTAAGGACATCACACACATCCATGTCCGCGGCAGAATTCGAACCTGCGACCGTAGCGGTCGCGCGGTTCCAGACTGTAGCGCCTAGAACCGCTCGGGCACTGCAGCCGGCAAAGTGGTTAGCATCGCTGGCTCTGAATCATGGGATCCTAGGTTAGATTCCCAACCGGGTCAGGGATTTTCTACACCAGAGGCTTGAGTGTTTGTATTGTCCTCGTCATTTCATCATAATTCGGAAATATGACGATACTGGACAGTGAAAAGTTTGGGAATTTCTACGGGTGCTCATAGCTACGCACTGGAAGGCCCAGAAACCAAACATCATCATCATGAGTTTTTGAGCACTAAAAGACAAATCCAGGAGATATATTTATGGTGTCGGTTCAAGTTTTACATTAATGATCCGTAGTCTTATGGCTGGTTCGGTCTGATCTACACACTTCTGGCTAAGCCTAATGGTGATTATTGATAGCTGTGTTGTACTGTAACTCTTCATAGTGGTGTTCATCAGCTTCGTGAGTGAATCCATCTGTCACACGTTAGTTTTGCTGATGTATAGAAGCGGAAACGTCCTACTACACCCCCTTCAAGCTGTACCTGCTGTAATTATTTTTTCTAGGTATAAAATAATCCTTACAGTGTGAATGTGCCTCACGGAGTAAGGTGTTTGACCGAATAGTTTTTATGTAGAACCGAACGAAAAAAATTCAGCACTTTCTAGCCATATTCAGTATTATTTTATTTACCATTTGATCTAATGTTAAAATTTCACGTTATTGGTAACATAAGTGTGTTTATTTGTTATAACCAATTGGAAAACTTGTCTCAGTGTACATACTTGCAATTTATCGACTAAACTGGACAGTGTGGTATTCACACCTGCAACCGTTGCGACCAACTTTAGTTTTACTCACAAGTCAAAGTTTTTGTTTCAATCTGACTTACATCATGAGGCAATTTTCCAAAGCAACGAGGAAGCCTGTACCTCGAATTATCGCCCATGCTTCCGATTCCCGTTAATATTATTCTCAGGTTTTGTGGGCCGCTGGCGTATTTAAACGGCGAGTTTGTTCCGTCCCCTCGTAACTCACTTCCCCCCGATTCATTCTTTCTTGTTTCCTGCCTTTTTGATACTCTGCTGACTTTACAATCCTTGCGAAACGTATGGCTAAACCCAAAATGATAGCAGGCTACGACAGAATTTTGTTACCGGCTGTAAAATGTAGCTGCGTCTTCCTCTCCAGTTCTGCTTTATTTACGGCGATCGTTTTTTGCTTCGATTTCTGCTGTAGCAATTTCTTTGCGTGCTACACAGTTTAAATCCCACTGAGTAAAAACTTTATTTCCATTGTTTTTATTAGGTGTTTCTCCTGTATTGTGCGCACTCGTAAATATTTGAAGTAAGATTGAATTCATCTCTGCGTTGTTTGGTGTTCCTGTTAATTCTAAATAGATTGCTTTTTACATGGTGTGAAATCAGGACCTTGCGATAATAATGACAGCTGGTCTTGCTTTTTACGTTTCAGCGCCTATCTTAGTTTTGAAGAAGAAGAATTTGCCTGATGAAACATTCATTCTTTCCACGATACTGAAATACGACCACGACGATTCTCCACATTGTTCAAATATGGGGCAACGCGACGTAATTGCCCCACGTTTTACCTGCCATATTGGCCTTTACACCGCACGGGAGTCTGAATATTCGCTACCTGCTTTCATTTAGAAACATTGTTACATCTGATCACGAATGAGATGGTACACATCGTTTGTCCCCCTCAGTTAACTTTTCTGATGAATGTCCACGGATTCCTAGAGAGAAACGTTACGAGTTCACAGTTAAAATCAACAGGGACAATACTCAGCCCTTACTTTAGTTCTTAACAATGTTATTTACTACTATCACTGTAGTTTTTTCCATGTTAAACGTGCATGTATTGTCATTGAAAACACAGCCCACTTCTTGCTCATATCTCGTATCCATCCAACGAGTGGCCTGTTCCACTTCTCTTCACTTGAACGAGATGGAAACGTCGACTTAGATCTCAGGTTTCCATCTGAGGCATAACTTTGTCCAGTCATCAGTGCGAACATGTTACCATCAAAACATGAGTACCCAAAAAGCTGTCACATCATTATATCACCATCAGGATGCCATTCTTGTCGACTTAAACTAGCCAGCTTGTTTACCAGGGTCCATTAGCCCCAAATGTGAAAAAGGGTCAGTCTTCATCTTTTTAGCCCTCGCTTCTGTTAATTTCCTTTCGTGACGTAACACCACCTTTCAACAGGACTTTGTGTGGGATTGCGCATAGCTTACTAGCAAGGAAATTTTGTACTGGTATCACGGAAAACACTCTGATAGCTAGTGAAGGTGAATAACACGTGCAGGAGCGCTGTACAAACCAAGTTATCCTTAGCTTAAGCAACTCTTTATTCAACCTATATTCGCTAAATCACCAGTCATCAATGACTGAAATAGCCTGCGTCAAAGCAGAAGTCGTTACATCTTCTTAAGCTGCGTAATGACATGTTACGCTACTTCTTTTCCTGTTTGTGTGGAAATGAAAGACTGTCGAAATATGGTGACACTAAAGACAGCTCAAGCTGTCTGACTTCCAGAATACAGTTCGAAGATATCCACTTCCACTGGTGGACGTACAGTATACCTCTGAATTCGGCCGGGAAGGTTTAGAAGAATGACAACGTACAGCAGTTGCTAACCATATGCACCAGATCTCTGTATTTAAACTCCTAATCCCCACGTTGTATGCCTCCCGCTGTGACCGAGCGGTTATAGACGCTTCAGTCCGGAACCATGCGGCTGTTACGGTCGCAGGTTCGAATCTTGCCTAGGGCATGGATGTGTGTAATGTCCTTAGGTTAGTTAGGTTTAAGTAGTTCTAAGTCTAGGGGACTGATGACCTCAGATGTTTATTCCCATGGTGCCTAGAGCCATTTGCCCCCACGTTATGTTTGTTGAGAGCATAATACACCGTTGATGATTACTTTCTTGTCGAAGTTGAGAGGCACCCACATGCCTTGCTCATACTGTGGCATCAAGCAGTCAGGCCTGCAAAATGAGTGGTCTGCCAAGCGAGTGGATTCATTCTTATTTATCGAGTAACATGAACTCTCGTACTCACAATTAAGTTACAAATTATCCTCCTGTATGAATATTACGCAACAGATAACGCACATCTGACTGTTAGCAATTAACACAACTCTGACTGTTCACTACGCACTGGCAATACCACATTTTCTTTCTCATTCAACGGCTTTGAACAACACATGCCCATCGCGCTGAATATGAATGGCGCACACATTATATATTCTGGGTATCATGACAACATACAATTCGAAGGAAAAGGCCACCAATCTTTTTCGTTTCACTATCTTATTTATTCCGATAAATTCTGTAACCTAAACACACAAATTCTATAACCTACAACAATAACACATGAGGAATTCCGCCCAGTGGGCATGGCTTTACATTGGTGATTATCTATCTTATGGTCTCGTAATTATTTAACGCTACAGTGCACTTTCTGGATAGGATGGTGGATCTTTTGCTATATCTCACACTTCGACTCTCACAAACATCATCACGAAACTTTCCTCCAGACCGAGCGGTACAAAACGAACATGCATACCCACTACCTCTGAAACTACTTTGCTACTCTCCGATGTAAACCACACATACTTAAATTACATGACATACACCACACTGCAACATGAAATACAAGACAGGGAATAATCAAAACATTATCACTTTCAGCTTTCCCACTTCAATTAGTATTCATCCCAGTTTCACACGACACTGCCCCACTTCGTAACTTTTCTTTCCTATTACGAACTCTGGAGGATATATGCACGTCTTCCTGTGCAATGCAAGCCAAGTGGCGTTGCTGGATAGACGGCTGACTCACCTTGCTTCTCTCTCAGATTATTATAGTTTGAATCAAGAGTCACACGGAAACATAACACGCAAAGTAATATTAAGTACATATTCATCACACACGCGAGTCCTCAACTGATACCATGGACGAGTACTTCTCTCTATCCTTTGTCTCATACACAGATTGAGAGTCACACAGTACTCACCACGTGGAAGTACTCGTCTCTAATTTCAAGTCCTGCACACGCCATTTCTTAAATATTTCAACTTACGGTACACATACTAGTAATTCAGCTTAACTTAAGCACACGGAAGTATTTCAACTTATTGCTACACGTGGATTCATTGTGACCGTTGGTCACTTTTCTGAGGATTGCTATGATCCCATTAATATTACCAGCTTGACATTTAATTCTCCCCACAAAAGTTCCTGAAATAGAGAAATTATTATTTCAAACTACTCTTAAGTATTCCGCATGCATACCATGTCTCCACTCTTCTGTCTTTACGGAGCACACCTAAGACAGGTCTTACCAACACTAGATCCAGTGGAAGAGTGCCGAAACATGGCCGTTCATCAGGTCCTCTCGCACCTCTGCCGAAGTGAGGGAGCACCTTGCTACCATATTGGTCAGCCACATTTCAGGCGCTCAGGGCTCAGGTAAATTTCATCTCTTTGGTCCCACCAAAGATGACCCAAGTACCGTCTAAAAGATGATCATATATTCACATTCACTATCTGCGGTTAGCAGACGGCCATACATTCATTCATTTCACAGATCTCACCAAACTGGATGTAGGGATTTATTTTGTGGGAGTGCACATGTGATCAATTAAATAAATAAATTGTCAGTCTTTCCCACACTGGCATCTGGCTTCGCTGTATTAATTGAAATTGAGTTATTATTTAAAAAAATATGTTGTTCTGACAAGAATAACGAAGAATGTTGTACCTATTTTCAATGTCGGGCGGTACTATACCTTTTCAAAGTGAGACGATCAGGTCGGAAAGATCTTAGTTATTTTCTAAATAACGAATACCATTATCGGCCACAAGCATACAGTCACCCAGACATCACATTTTTTCATACACTTCTATTTTGATCAATGAAGATCATGCTTCCATTGAATACTACATTTATTTAGAAATTTTTTCTGACCTATCCTACGACTAGTGTAATTCACTGTCAACCATTAACATGATTATAAACATTCTGCTCTTGCCGTAACATGATTTCTGGTTCATATAGTTATACAAATACATCCCTCATTGTCTATCTTCTTAGTTAAACCGCGTGTTTCTCTTCTTTTATCTGTTGCCAGTCTTCCTTATTTCTTTGTATGGTTTCTGAAAGTAATTGAAAATTTCTTACTACTTATTTTCTCTGTTCACGTTGACATATAATTTGATGTACTGAAATAAATACGATTTTGTCCAGTATTATTATTATTATTATTAAAATATAGGGCGTAGCTAAAACACAGACATTATCGTCATACTGAAAATAGATTCCTGACGATAGCTACACCACATCGTCCTCACTTGATGTTAGATATACTTATCATATTTTTTTCTGTCAACCAACTATAACGCACATTTTCATGAAACAGCGAAGCAGTATTTCTGCTTATGGACTTCAGTATAATAGCTTCTGAAATCATTTCAGGTAAGGTGTTTGCAGACTTACGCCAGTTACTCTAAATAAACAGTATCAAGCTAAAGAGGACAAAGACGTTATAAACATTATAACCTGTAAATCTCTTCTGGAACACTACTCTTTGTGTACGAAGTTATAATTTTTCTCTAGATGTAAAAAGCGCCTGTTATTTGTTTCCGTCTTCCTCTTTTTGGCACTACGCGATACAGACGTAAGAGCATTCATGTAGACATTTTGCCAGAAATAACTAGAGCACTTTCTTTCAGAAATTTGTTTTATTTTGTGAAACTTACAGTCTTTCGTTTCTGCTTTATAGATTCTATGTAACAAGTGATTTTTTGGTCATTTCATTCAAGATAGGAACGACATGCTTGACAACGCAATGATTGTCGAATGTATGAACTCTCCGCCCTGCGAACTTTCCGCCCCACTAGAAATCTGCGAAATCTCCGCCTCGTACCTGTGTCCATTGTGTCCCGTCCTACCTGTAGCCGGGCCGTCCTAATTACCTTTCTCTACCTGTTCCCTGGACTCTGCCGAACCCCGACCGCACAGTCCCGTCTGCCTGTTAGTATCGCTCTAGTTTTCGTAGACTTCACATCGTGCCACTTGGATATTACCAATTACGACAATTCGTGGTAAGCATTGCTGCCGCCGTGAAGGTTATTCTTACTTGTATAGGAAAATGAAGGAAGCGGGACTGTGATTTGGCGCTGTTCAAAACAGAAAGAGAAGCATTGCCGAGGAAAGTTTAAAACCAAGGACTCTACACAGCTCTTTTCGCACGAGCATCAATGTGGAGCTCCGGATGAGGAAAAGTTGGAAGTACAGAGGTCTCTGAACCAGGCAAAGAAGAGGGCACGAAGAGGAAAATACGTCTATTTCCAAAATCTATTCAGAGGAGCTAGGCAGCTTGCATAATCGAGGGTACTGTGATAGAAATACCAGAGCAGCGAACAACGAAGAGGACGTTATACAAGCAAAGGGCAAACTCGCAGGAAAGTGAGAGGGATCCAGAGACAACAGAAGAGACTGAACTTAAAGCAGAGCTATTAACTATGGATGATGGCAGCAGTTTCCTGTTAAGCGACGATAAATCAGGGGACAGGATAATAGTTTTTAGTGGATGAGCAGGGAGAGAGGCTCTAAGAAGTAAAAGAGACTTTTTTGCGGATGGTACGTTGAAGTGTGGTAGCAAACAGTTTTCCAGATATATACAATAAATGCAGATTTTGGAAGTAATAAAAATGAGACTAATATATACCCAGTTGCATTTGCATTATTACCAAATAAAAGGAAAGAGACACACGTCCGACTTTTCATAAATGTGCTGGAAAATATTCCAGAATGGAACCCTGCAAGGGTGACTCTAGATTTTGAGTCAGCAGCGATTTCTGCAATTATACATACGTTACCAATTTCCTCAGAGGATGGGTACTATTTCCACCTGAGAATGTCTTTCTGGGGGAAAGTACAGGATCTTGGACTCACTCGCGAATATAAAGAAAGTGAAGAAGTGAGACAACAAATTCGCATGTGTGCTGTGATGGCGATTCTACGGCCTGTTATGGCTGGCTGGAAATACATTCACAGGCTCCGGATGTTCCTAGGCTTTCTAACTTTTCGATTATTTTGTAGAGAGATGGTCTGAAAATGAAGAAAATCCTGTCAGCCTTTGGAGCTGCTACAAACGACTCCATCGAACAACTAACTCTGAACTAAATTAATAATATGCTTCCCAAACCAAAACGTAAAATTAGTGATGTAATTACTTGCATGAAAACAGAAGCAGAAAATTCAGTGTGCGCTTAATGAGAAGAGAGCTGAGTATGGAAGGTAAAAGAAAGAAAATAGTGTACATGAAACGGGACGAAGGCTGGAGAAAATATTGAAAAAGTACGAGGAGGATGGTGATATAAGGGCTTTCTTGAAGGCTATCTCCTACCTTCAAAACATTGACAAAACAATGTATCAGAATACGTATAGAAATAAAAAAGATGTGAAATGTAAATAGCAAACTTAAAAAAATAAAAAAAGAACAAAAGAAATTAAACAAAAACAAAAAAGATAAAAAAATTGACAAACTAATAAGCTGATTTTAAACACGCCTAAATAACAATAAAATTACTGTTGCCATTTGGCCAGTTCAAAGCCTGGATAAAGTGCGACGGGAATCAGATTATTTTTAAAAGTGCAGGTATGTGATTTACAACGGATCTAAACCCAAAGCGACACTAGTCCCATGCCTTAGAAGTGTTTACAAATTAAGAGTTAAAATTAAGCCACACTACACGTGTGTGAACTTAATGCCACATAATATTTCCGTGTATTTAATAAGTGCACTTTTATGAAAATATATCTACTGACAATGACTGCTGTCTGGTGCTGTAAAAGAACCGGATCTTCTTTATGTATTGTAATATTCTAAAGTCTCTGTGAAGTCTCATTTTGTTCTATCTACTGTCTATTTGTTGTTTATCGTACCAAGCGAGGTTAGCGCAATGGCTAACCAGGGCTCAGTCATCTGGCAGTCCACAGTCTACTGTATTTGGTTTTCCTTGTTTACGCAAATGCTGTGAAGGTTCCTTAAAGAGGTCATGGTAGCTTCCACCCCCCAGCCTCCCCCTCCCCCCCCCTCACCACCCACACCTCTCCCCTAACCAACAATCCGAGCGAAATCTAAATTTCTAATGACTACAACTGTGGACGTGACATGATACACCAAACGCAAAATTGGTTTTCTCTAGGTTGTAATGATGAATGATCATATAATGAGCTAAAATTAAGCATATCTTTGGAATGTAAACAAGCTTTTTGTGAGTTCCCATTCACTTTAGAAAGACGCGGACTAACGTTGCAAAGATGAGATTCCTGAGCTATTTAAATATTAAGTTATTGAATGACTTGGCGATATTTGCTGTGATCAGTTTCGAGCTCACACAGAACTGTATTAATTTCCTATTTTGTTACCTACACGTCGAATATTTTGTTCTGATTCAGACTGACGTTTACGCAGTGGATTAGCTACGTATTTTGGAACCCAACGTGGACTTCTGTCATCCTCACCAATTATCATCCTCACAAAATCATTTATTTATTTACTAATTCCGATAGCAGCGGTCTCCCTTTTGAGGTGCTGTCTAGGTAAGGTGTAAGGTATTTCTATATACAGTTGGTCCTAAGGTTTTAAGGTTTACAAATTCAACCACGCTTGAAAACTTTAAACAAATTTATATGCGTTGTTCAAACTCGTGCCTGAGGTAAAGAAACTACAACAAGAATAGTACAAACTATGATTTGTAGTTGAATGTGCCATCCAAGTTCTTAAAACATTCTCGGGCTGTGGCTGATAGAGAAGGAGTCAGACGTTAACTGATGGTTAACGCTTTTTTTTTTGTCTCATTGTCTGTTACACAAAAACGAATGAGGAATGTTTGTTTTTAAATTTTTTGTCACTTACTATTTTGATGATTCAACTGTTAGATTTCTAAGACAGACAAGGTCACCGACAGATGTCAGAAAAGAAAATATTACTGCTACTATTATTGGGTTCTTCTTCATTTGCTATTTCTTCAACTAATGCACTGTTTTCTTTCGCATGACAGTTATGTGCAATATTTTCTACGTTTTCTTTAAGTCCTTCAGTTTTACCAAGAACCACCTCCTTAATAGGTTCTTAATTTTTGTTGAGTCGTCAATTTTTTTATCCTCTATAAATGCACTCTTGAACTACAATATTTTTGCGCCTTCTTTCATGTCCTTTGAGTCGACTGCTTCTCTGACGTAAGTTTAACAAATTTCAGCGTTGAACCAGCCAACAAATGGCCCTTCAAAAACCTGACCGCTATTTATTTGTTTATTTATTTATTTGCGTATTTTGTGCCCCACTTGGGCAACGTCACCGTGTATGTGCTCTAAACCAAATTTCTGCATAAATTAATACAATCTTTTTTTTACTTTCAATCAATAACGTAAAAACAGATACCTATCAGAACTAATAACACTGAAATTGTTACATGCAACATATAGTATGGCTATTACCGTACGACTTGAGCATGCTAGCTCGCGTCTCCCGGGGATTAGTGGGCCCTACCTCGACCTTTCCTGGGCGGAAATTTCACAGGGCGGAAAATTCACAGGGCGGATAATACACGACACCATGATTGACCACTATAAGCGCTCTACCGTTTGTTATTTTATCTTTTGAAAACCAAATCTACTCCTTTATACAAAGGCTGATTGACTTATTACAAAATAATTTCCTTTGTATGAATAATAACTACGTTCACGGCTATTTGTCACCTACAGTGCCGCAAACCGAATGGCCACTTGGGCTTGCATTTAATTTCCATTCTTTAGGAGGTGAATTCAGTAAGTCTGTCTTTACTTAAAACTGAAATATTAAGCATGTACAATAATTGTGCCTTCTCCCATTTTACCGCCTTTTGAGGAAGTTCTCTCTCTTTAAGACTTCGTGATCATCACGAAAAAACATGTTATCAATTTATATCTCGGGAACCACCTCACCACACACTATCCATAAAGCAGTGTAAGGAAGGATTTTGGATGTCGTGTAGTGTTAGGCACCACGAACATATCCAAAAATATATGGTATTCTGAGAGTTTTCCAAAACGGCGAGGAAGTTGTACATGTGGTAATGAAGTTCCGTAGTCATGAATGCCATTCGTGCTATGATCCAGAACAATCAAACGAAGGCTCAAAACTGTCGGTGGTAGACCACAGGATTCCCAAACGCATCAATATCATGAACCATCCTCAATTTCTGTCAAGAGTCTTGCAGCTTTGAAAAAAGAATTTCCGTTTCTGTGTGAATCATTATCAGAATATAACATACGTGGGTTAACGGTCTGAAGCAATGTTCGCAAAAGAATGTACTTTCATTTGTATATCATACAAGACCCACGCTGTATGTAATCAATCACCTATGGAGACACTGCCTTATACAAATTTCGGGTATCTTTTTATCTTCTGTAGGTCCTCTGTTGACAATTCGTACTTGCAGTCGTATATAGAAATAATCACAGTTGTGTTTCATGGTGTCTTGTGATGTGTCTAACCGTTCCACGGTATTTCCAGTTTGGTCAATATTTTTGCTGGTAGAGCGAACCAGACAAGATAACGTTACACTATGTTCCATAGATGCACAGTTGGTAGCAGATCTTGCAATAGCGCACTGTGGGGAAGCTAAACGTGTTCCACAGGGTGTTGAATATTACGAGGAAATGCGCGAAAGGCTGTTGTTCCGTTAGAAGGGAACATGTTTCTGATATTGTGGGAATAGCAATAGAACAAACTGAATGTTTATGTCACCGCAGTGCTCTTTGTCATCGTTCAATACAAATATAGTGCTTGTAAATGACGTTATCGGTCTTCAGCTTTACCGATTTCCACAGAAAAATCATACTACGTTGTAATTTATTGTTCACCGGGGTTATAATATGTAATTTTATAGTAATGATACCTAATGCGTTATTTTAAATTAAGATAACTGGATTCAAGATTGAAGAATTTTTATACAAGTATTCACGTAGACTGAAATTCTCTGCTAGTATTTTATCTCAAGACGGTAAAATAAAGATAAATTTGCCAAAAACTTGAAATAAACTTTCCGATAGACCATTGTAATTCAAAACATGTTTCCATTTTCATGCAGAGAACTTCGTCAGTGGAAGATGAAGAACGAACAAGCTCAAACACTGTTCCAAAAATAATGTAATAATGTAATTTTATTCATATTCTATATAGGTTGCACAACGTATCTATACAGGGTGGTCCATTGGTAGTGACCGGCCCAAGTATCTCACGAGATAAGCATCAAACGAAAAAACTACAAAGACGAAACTTGTCTAGCTTGAAGAGGGAAACCAGATGGCGCTACGGTTGGCCCGCTAGATGGCGCTGCCATAGGTCAAACGGATATCGACTGCGTTTTTCTAAAATAGGAACTCCCATTTTTTATTACATATTCGTGTAGTACGTAAAGAAATATGAATGTTTTAGTTGGACCACTTTTTACGCTTTGTGATAGGTGGTACTGTAATAGTCACAAACATATGTCTCACAATTTTAGACGAACAGTTGGTAACAGGTAGGTTTTTTAATCCAAAATACAGATCTTAGGGACGTTTGAACATTTGATTTGGTTGCTCCAATGTGATACATGTACCTTTGTGAACTTCTCATTTCTGATAACGCATGCTGTTACAGCGTGATTACCTGTAAATACCACATTAATGCAATAAATGCTCAAAATGTTTGTCCGTCAACCTCATTGCATTTGAAAATACGTGTAACGACATTACTCTCAACAGCGAGTAGTTCGCCTTCCGTAATGTTCGCACATGCATTGACAATACGCTGACGCATGTTGTCAGGCGTTGTAGGTGGATCACAAGTCAAAAGTTTTCGATCACTAATAATAGAAACTTTACTTCAATACTTCAATGTAAAAACACATCTTACAAACGAAATTGACCAACAAAATAAATATTTCCATTGTTTATCATTAAGTATAATACAACACAGTTCAGATTTTAGTCTCTTCAAAGTATCCACCTTTTTCCCTCTGAACTGCTGCAAAAACTGTTTGCCATTCTAGATACAATATTTTGTAACGTTTTTGCAAAAAATGGCTCAAATGGCTCTGAGCACTATGGGACTCACCATCTGAGGTCATCAGTCCCCTAGAACTTAGAAGTACTTAAGCCTAACTAACCTAAGGACGTCACACACATCCATGACCGAGGCAGGATTCGAACTGACGTGGTCAAATTACAGCCTTCATTCTCCACATTTCTCTTTTATATTGACATACTTTCTGCACAATTTAGAAACATTAAAAATTTTCCTGCTGCAGAACAAACCAGTGGCCAATAAGTCTCCTGCCTGATGAGTCTGCCGTCCGGTGTAGCAGTGCGGTTCTAGGCGTTCCAGTCTGGAACCGCGTGACCGCTACGGTCGCAGGTTCGAATCCTACCTCGGGCATTGATGTGTGTGATGTCCTTAAGGTAGTTAGGTTTAAGTAGTTCTAAGTTCTAGGGGACTGATGACCTCAGGTGTTAAATCCCATAGCGCTCAGAGCCATTTGAAACAACCTGATGAGTCTGTATTCTTGATCAGTATCCTATGATGTCCATCCTTCTTTAGCGTTCCATTAATTCTCACTACATTACCGACTTTATCATCCGCAAAACACCTCCATCCTATGACCGAGCCTTCACAACGCTTCACCATTGGCGTCACGCATTCTCTCTTCATACGTTCTCCACGAACATGACGAAAAAACATTCCAAATATTCCAAACTCAGGTTCCTCCTGGGACCATTGCTGTAGGCTCCAGTCTTTATGTTGCCGAGCCCTTTGCAATCTTTTACCTTATTTTGTTTGCGCCATAAAGGCTCTTTGGCCGATATTCATCCCTTCAAATCATTTTCACGCAGACGGCGTTGCACTTTTGACAAATAGATTGGATATGCTCGCATACTATTTACTGCCTCGCGAATTTTAGGTGCATTACAAGTCCTCTGACGTTTACTCTGTACACATATGAAATAATCTTCCCATTATGATGTTACTCGGCGCCTCCCAGATCACGAAATACTTATAATGGCACCAGTTTCGTTTAACTGCTGCAATGTAAACACAACTGTTGATCGAGCTAAGCCACCTTTTGTTGCTATTGTCCTAATAGAACAGTCTGCCTAATGCAGAGCTACAATTTCAACATTTTTAAAATTTCTGTCGCATTACGATGTAATATGGTATGAACCTCATCAGGTATACAAACATGAGTCTTGATGTGGATACTCATCAGCGCCCTCTATGCGGACAACCAAATAGATACACAACATCTTTACACTTGTCTTATTATCAGAACATGATGTGATATACTATTCGAAACGAAATTCCTATTGTAACCAGGAGAAAAATCGTGTCACGGAATTGTAACCCTGGATAGTTGATCCCAGTACGAACCAAAATTACTAATGTTGTGTAGGCCGGCAACACACCATTTTTGAACTACGGAAACTTGGCGCCACATGCTCCGATTGGCTGTGGGCTTGCCCTGGGGCCCTACTTTGTATCGTTCATACCGATCGGTGCAGTAGGTTAGCCTCGATAGTGACGTCATTTTCGGTTCCTTATCCGAAGTTATTCTTCTGTATGCTTCTGAGACCTGTTACCGAGCCGCCCTCTGTGACCGAGCGGCGCTAAGCTCTTCTGTCCAGAACTGCGTTGCTGCTATGGTCGCATGTTCCAATCCTGCCTCGAGCATCGATGTGTGTGATGTCCTTAGGTTAGATAGATTTAAGTAGTTCTAAGTCTAGGGGACTGATGATCTTAGATGTAAAGTCCCATAGTTCTTAGAGCCATTTTAACCTGTTATCGATTGATCTGTCCTCCTGCCGATTTTTCGACAATTGTACCGAGAGGTTTTGGATTTCGCTATGGCCCACTGGTTCGGTTCGTTGTGATTTATTTACACCTAGAATTTGGTATTTTGAACATTTGGGCGGTTTTAGCTTCGAATTTAGTGATTGTGATACTCAAGAATCACCAGGACGTGACCGGTGGAAAGTGAGTTCATAATAGACTATTTCCCTTGTTAGAAATATGATTTGTATTGTTGTAACTGTGAATGATTATGGCATAAAAAACAGTTTCGGTCGATATTATCACAAAATACCTGTTATTTTTACTTAATTAAAAGTTTAATAAGCATTAAATTTCGAAAGGTCGGCTCTGCTTACGTGTATCACATGAGTATGAGCTGAAATTGCTAGTGACTCCGCGTACCTTTTCCGCAAATGGTTTACTTATTAATTATCGAAACGCGCTTAAAACTTTTAAGTAACAATGCAAAGGATTTCTGTGAAGCCTGATAGAGGAATTCTTCCAAAATGTCATGCATTTACGGCTTACGCCCGCATCACTAGGCAACGAAGTCAGCCTGCGTCTCTCTAGAGACTGAAATTATGTAGAACAAAACACGTTACAAAACCTAGTTGCAATAGCGCTGTGGGTAAGGCAACGAACTGCTGTATCAAAGGTCGTAGGTTGGCATACTGCTGCATACCAAAACATTTTTTTGTCCTCTTCGTATTTGTAACACATTCTAATACTTCGTTAATCGTCAAAGTTAATTATTTTTCTAATGTATTCGTTTTTATTTACACGTAAGATGGTTCGCTTACGCTTTACAGACGGGCCTTCCTTGGCCCGAGGTAGCGGAGTTTAAGCTATTTGAGCTGTTCCTCCTGAGGTCCTCTCGGTTTGGAATGGTTTTTCTTCGCTTGTTGGTCTGTCCTCTGGTTTCTCTGGATGCAGCAGCTTATCTTCCGGCTGATTCCGGATGCTTCTTGTTCTTCTTCTTATTATTACTGCTTCCTGGCTGCCCGAATTCTATTCTCTTCAGGCGGGACCAGTCCACTGGCGGCGTCTGAGTCCGGATATACTTGACTGCTTCCTCAGTCATGTATTTCCAGTCCTCGTCCGTGAAGATCGGGTGCTTGTTTATGAGCTCCAGATCTCCACGGCTGACGATTGCCCTCTCGCGCAGCTTCTGGTTTAAGGGTTCGCACCCCCAGTGGAAATCGTAAGGTTTGTGAAGAAGGGAAGGGATGTTGTCTGCCGTGAAAGGGTAGGGATGGTCATGATGGGGGTAGCTCCCGTCTCGCAGGGAATCGGCGATCCTGGTGAGCACCTCCCTTACACAGTTCTTGTTAGGGAGGGGGAGGCACTCGAACGGCTCGTCTTCTTCTTCTCCCTCGGACTCCATCGAAACTTCCTGTGTCGTCTGCGTTTCCGCAGAGACAGGAGTGACGACTGCTTGTATGTCCTGCAGGTGCTGCTTCACCTCTTCCGGCGGCGGCGAGACGGACTGTACCACGTCCATGGGCGTCTCCCCGTTCTCCTGTATTGCTACAGGTTCCGGGGCGACGTCCGTTTGCGCGGACACATCCGTCTGCGTGGACATATCTGTTTGCGTGGACACATCCACCCCAACTTGTCGTGCCACCGTGGGGGTGGCAACGGGGGCGGGTGTCTTCTTCTGCGTCGTCCGGATTTCTTCCCGCAACTCTTGCAGCTGCCGGTGGAGACCGACGATCTCCTTCTGCATGGCCGCTCTCTCCGCCGCCATCGCGGCTTTGAGGGCGGCCACGGTGTCGTCGGTAGCGGCGCTGGGCGGGATTGCGGCCGCCCTGTTTTCCCCCTTGGGCGGGGGTGGCGGGACGGCTGCCTCTTCCTCATGTACCGCCTTATAGGCGGTTGTTGGTGTCCGCTGCTTCAGGTATGCGCAGCTGCGTGCATATGCGGCGTGCGCGCCGCCACAGTTAACGCACGTTGGCGCGACGTGTGGTGGCTTGTCGCAGTCGCGTGTATCATGTGCCTTTGCACATTTCAGACACGCGACCGCGTCCTTGCACGTCCTGGCGACGTGTCCCATCTTCTGGCAGCGGTAGCACTGCCTCTTGTGTTGCGGACGGCTGCGCTTCTTCTTCTTGTTGCTGCCGCGGCCGTCTCCTGCCAGCGTGAGCAGAAGCTTTGCCACAGCAGCAAGTTTGCCTCCCTTTCCACGTCCGGACATGGCGATGGCTAGTAGCGAGCGAGCGACGGTGCTAACGGTGCGAGCCGCAGCGATTGCCCGTGTATAAGATGGTTCAAATGGCTCTATGCACTGTGGGACTTAACATCTGAGGTCATCAAAAATGGTTCAAATGGCTCTAAGCACTATGGGACTTAATATCTGAGGTCATCAGTCCGCTAGACTTACAACTACTGAAATCTAACTAACCTAAGGACATCACACACATCCTAGCCCGAGGCAAGATTCGAACCTGCGACCGTAGCAGCAGCGCGGTTCCGGACTGAAGCGCCTAGAACCACTCGGCCACAGCGGCCGGTACACGTAACACCGTTCTTTCTCAGTAATGAGCATCTTCGATTTCGTGGCTTACATATGTTTAAGAAATGAAAGATGAAATTGCTGTGTGTGAAACAACTGACAGTGATATTTATAAGTTTTCTTGTCGGAAATAACTCACCATTTTTTTTCTGAATACATAGCGATTTCCGAGTGTGTGGTCAGACATGAATCTAAGAGCACAATGTAAATAACTGCGAATGAAACTAGTAGCAATCGTCTTTATACTTTGTCACAAGTATTTATTTGCGATCGATCCCTTAACAACAGTAGACAGAGATGAAAGATTCCCGCCACAAAGTTCTTAGACTACACCACCATACATGAAACATTTTGAATCATCAGATGCATGTTATAAACTACAACGAACTTCAATAGCTGCATTCGCCACATGCTCTCGAAAAGCCGTGTTTTAAAATTTTGTTTTCATGAGCCAAGTCACTGATGTATCATATAGGGAAGTAGGCTATTTCATAATTTGGATCTCTAGGGGTGAGTTACAACCACTTTCTATGCATGTTCTTATTATTCGACACTCTCTTAAACAATTTTTCGGGTTCGTGGAAATATGTTCCGTCTATGCAGCTAATTGAAGGCAGTTTGTTTGTTGTCATACGTGCTTCGCTTCTTTTATTTGTGAAGCATCTTCACGAACAAAAGAGGAGAAACGCGTATGGCAATAAACAAACTGCCTTCAATTATTTCCAGGGCTCTCGGGGGTCCAGCCGGTTGCGGTTAACCCTAGGTAGCTGATTCCGTGGTCAAGGGATGTACTGTTCTGTGACCCGCCAGGATAGCCGAGAGCCCAGTAATTTCCGCTTCGAGCGCCGAGCGGGAAGGTTCCTGTTTACTTCACTTGCCGCAGCGTCGCTTGTGTGGAGGTTTCCTCGTTAGTGTTGTTCTGTCTGGCGAGTGAGTGGTGGCAGCTCCGCTCCGCCTTTACCGTCTGTTTGCGTTCGTCTACTTGCAGCGGCTTCGACCGCTCCGCTATGACTACCATGGTTTCCACGAGTATTCTACGAAAAGGTACTGTGAGCTTTACTTTCGATAAAACAGCGCGACACGTGCAGCCCAGGTCTCTAGAAATCCACGATTTGCTTATCGATACAATTCATATGAACTCTGATCAGGTCCACACCGCTTATTTTGATACTGACGAGTACGTGTTGTACGTGAAGTTTATGGATCCCCTTCACGTTGAAAGATTACTGTCGCGACATGGTTCTCAAGTCCCGTTTAAGCACCGTGATGATTCCGTTGTGTGGTGCCACACGCACATGCTGAAATCGAATATACCAATGTTCGAGTGTTCATCCTCCCGCTGGAAGTTCATTGCAATTATCTAAAGGACATATTGTCTCCTTATGGTAACGTGTAAAACGTCCGTCGTGAACACTGTTATAGTGGAATTCGTTCCGTGGAAATGCATGTCAACCGCAGTATCCCATCACATTTACAAGTGTCTGGTTACCGCGTCCGTGTCATGTATAATGGTCAAGAGGGAACCTACTTCCTATGTAATGAAAGTGGACTCGTTCGGTCAAATTGTCCGTGGACGGTTTTTGTATGAAAGCCGTCATTAGCGCAGCGTCGCAGATTGACGGTTGCTGATCTTGTCCCTTCTACTCCCTCCTTCGGCCCTACTTTTGCTTCGAATTATAATGTACAAACACTCAGTTCTGATAATCGTATCAATGAATTTCCGCCTTTACCTCCGCGACAGGTTCAGAATCATATTTGCCCCAGGATATTACTTATAACGTCGACAAACAAGCGACGTCGCACTCTGGATGGTGATGGTGAGGATTTGGCTGTGTCTTCTGCACCAACCTCCACCGCATCGACTGCGTCCCCTGCTCCGCTCGATGCTACGATAGCTCCCATCCGTAGTACGGTGAGTGGCGAAGAAGTTACCTCCAACATCCCTCCCGCTCGCGAAGTGGCTCCTTCTGAGCAGCCTGTAGGTGGAGAGGGAGTGGAGTCCCCCCCCCCCCCTTCGTCTTTGTGTCCTCCGTTACAACCTGAGACAGTTAAATGTCCTCCTGCTCCTTGGTCTTCAGCGGCCGACGGTTTCTTGCATTTGCAGCCACCTCTCGAGGAGAATAAAATAGCGACCTAGTATCACCTGTTGTATTGGTCGTTCTATAGCATACTTCCGCCATAGTGACTGGAACTGCATTACATGACCCTAGTTCTGGGGGGAAGGAAGCTGTGCCTATAACCCCCCTCCCGCGCCTCCGTCTGCAGAGGCCGCTATCCCACGTAGTCGACAGAAACAGCGTATACAACCTGACCGTGTGGTGGCACGTAAGAAATCTAAGAGAAAGGGTTGCGATGACGGGGGTTCTGGTCCCCCCAATGTCTGATTCCTCTGTGGATTCCGCAATGGACCTTCATTCTCAGCTATCTACCTAATTCTACTCGTAGGTTCCGTACATCCCCGTCCAACTGTGATCAATGTTTTAATTGCGGACATAGCTGTCTTACAGGAGGTGTTATTTAGTAATTTCTCCTTACGTGGTTTTCGTATTATTTTTAATGTAGCACCCGGATACTCTACGGGGACCGCCTTATACTTTCGCGAAGGCATTCCTATTACTGAGGTGGAAATGTTGGATTCTGGCAGTGGCATTAGGTTGTTAACTTTTTAATCTTACCTTGGTTCCTTTATATGCCCCTTCTGGATCTGGTCGCGCAGCGGATCGTTCACGTTTTTATGAAGAGGATATTAATTTCTTAGTCTTTCCCGGCGACTTTGTGACCTCATTCAATCGGGTGTACTGCCGATGGTCTGCGTTTAACTAACACAATATTTCCACGTCGTACCTCGGCGTCTTCATCAGGTGCTTCCTGTGACTGAACGACAGGCTGACCGTGTCCCGTATTTATGTCTGGACGGTGTCTGGCGTTCCCTACGCCGTCCGCTCCCGCTGCGACCGTGTCGGTTGTTTGCCAGATGTTCCGTCTTCCGTCCGTGCCCGCTTCCGCTGTTTCCCCCGGTGTCGACCGCTTCGTGGCGTTCCATACTAGGTTCGCGCCCGCTGGGCGCGTTCCTCGCACTGTCGACAGGCTGCGTTTGCTGGTGGTGACCCCTACGACTTTCTCCAGCGCACCTGTCGTTCTCTTGGTCTTGTTTTCTTCTGTTGTTTTGTAATAAGTCCAAAGCCGGGTTCCACGCCGTGTTGATTTGGCATCCAGCTTCCCGGTTATCAAATTCTCTGTCATCGTGATTTCGATCTATTCAGTGATGACGCTGTCCCAAAATTTGCGGTTCTGAGATAAGATCCTGGTTTTATCATAATTCATGGTGTGCTCAAGATCCAAGCAATGTTATGCTATTACCGATTTAGTGGCTTGTCGTAGCCTGGTATGCCTTTAGTGCTCTTTACATCTTATATCGACGGTCCTGGTGGTCTGGTCGATGTAGGACATACTGTATTAACATGGTATATCGTAGATACCAGGTTTTCTCAATCCCAGATCATCATTAACCGTTCCAAGAAGCGCGCTGATCTAGTTTGGTGGGCAGAACACACTCTTGATATTGTGCTTCTTCAGTATTCTGCTGATCTTAGCAGATATGTCCTGCGCACGGTAGAAATGCTACCCTCCTGGTCTCTTCTTCTTGTTCTTCTCCCTCAGCATCAATGTAGTGCATTGCGGATGTCCCTTGTTGCGTATCTGTTGTCTGCGAACACTTGCTGTAGGTGTTCTAACTCTGCTGCCAAGCTGTCTGAGTCGGACAGTGTTTTGGCTCGGTGATCAAGTGTTCTCAGCACGCCATTCTTCTGTGCAGGATGATGGTAGCTCTCAGCCTTTACGTGTAAGTCGGTGTGTGTAGGGTGTCTACACACACTATGGTCTAATGTGCTATCTGTCTTCCTTTCCACCAGGACCTCCAGGAAAGGAAGTTGACGATTATTTTGTAGTTCCATTGTGACCTTAATGCTAGGGTGTCTCGAGTTCAGATTGTCAAGAAACTCGTGCAGTTTTTCCCGAGCATGTGGCCAGATGACAAACGTGTCATCAACGTACCTATAGAAACAGGCCGGCCTGTAGGCAGCGGTCGTAAGTGCCTAACCCTCGAATCTCTCCGTAAAAGATTGGCCACTACCGGAGATAAGGGACTACCCATCGCCATTTCTTCAGCCTGTTCATAAAATTGGCCTCCACATAAGAAATAGGTGGATGTTAAGACATGCTTGAAAAGGTCCAACACAGCTCCACCAAATTTTTCACTGATTAAATCGAGTGTGTCCTGAAGTGGTATCCTAGTGAACAGAGACACAACATCGGAGCTGATCATGATGTCTTTGTTAGAGATTCGTAGGTTTTTGAGACGTTCCACGAAATCTCATGAGTTGCAGGTGAAGTGGACGCACTTTCCCGCATACGGTGCTAACATCATCTTAAGGTGGGTGGCTGTAGGATACGTCACTGCATCAATATTGCTTACGATAGGACGCAACGGTATACCCTCTTTATGGACCTTGGGCAATCCATATAATCTAGGTGGTACTGGTGCCTTAGCTTACAGTTGCTTGACAACCTTCTCAGGCCATCCTGTTTCCTTGAGCAGAGCTCAACTAACTAGCTAAAGGTGGGTGGCTGTAGGATACGTCACTGCATCAATATTGCTTACGATAGGACGCAACGGTATACCCTCTTTATAGACCTTGGGCAATCCATATAATCTAGGTGGTACTGGTGCCTTAGCTTACAGTTGCTTGACAATCTTCTCAGGCCATCCTGTTTCCTTGAGCAGAGCTCAACTAACTAGCTAAAGACATACTCATATCAAAGGCGCGGGTGCGTCATGTATCAAGGAATATAGACAGTTGAATGCGATAATGAAATGTGGGTAATCCACACGATCAGTTATCAACTTAAATAGGAAGAAAATCACTTCTACGTAGACGGTAGGCAGGTATGTAATGCTATAATTACAACGATGCGTTAGTCACATTCATACCTGCCATACAATACAGAAAATGTAAAGCAGTGGGATTAAAATACACTAAGTCATGTATTACTTCACAATCGCCGATCAGTCATTTTAAACAGCAACAGTCCATAAACATCTAAGAGTATCGATCTGCAGGGATAAAAATGTAACGATATCGCATATCTCACTATGCAGAAGGTAATGTGTAAGCTGACGTTAATTTAAAAGTCGAAAGTCATCGTCATTTATCCTCGTTTGGTGAATTAGTGTTGTTAGTCGGTCTAGGATCTTTATCAAACTTAGCGTAGTGCACGATGTGTTTGTATAGTCAGCACTAGAAGATCTCAGAAACGCTAAATAAATCATAGAAAGAGATGACGAAATACGATGTTTAGCGTGGATAGCTGTACTCTTAACTAGCTTCCCCATGGAGCAAAATATAGTTTTGAACGTCACTGATGGTTTTAGTTTTGCTTCACTATTAATGGGTTTGTTGTGTCAAAGCATTCCACTGGAATAAGAGTATGCTGGGACACAATGTATTAGACTAGCGTAGCCTACAATTTATTCGTACGCTATGAAATACTTGCGCGGTCTACACAAGAATACGAATCAAGTATGTCGGACACATGGTAAGTTGAACTAACAGGGAACATCGACTGTATACAGTGACTTCACAAGAACGTTTCCCTCACAAGAGAGAGTTATTTATTTTTATTAATTCAACAGGTTGCGTGGGAACATGAGAACCATGCTTATAGAACGAGTCAGTACACATTTTACGGAATACTAACTGAAAAAGTAGAGCTGAGGGATTCATAAAACAAGAGAAATGCTTGTGAGAGAGTATACGAATAAATAACACATTACTGAAAATAGTTCTCAGCTGTTGCGTGGAGCTCTTATACATAAGTGTACCACGAGACCAGAACAACGCTTTTCAACTAAATCTGTGTCAAAAGTCTGTACATTAGGTTTTGTTGCAGCTAATTGTTAATCAGTTACCTGAAAGCCACATACTGATGTTACTATGTTACTGATTACAATGTCGCATAGATATTTTCATTATGTTCCATGTCTTCCTCAATGACAATGATTCCACCTATAAAGAGAAGATTGTTTTAATGACAGGTTATATTCTTAGATCAGGGAAAGCAAACGACCAAAAACTGAACCTTGTAGCAACTCACACTTTAAATGTCTCCGTGTTGTCGGACAGTTTCAAATCTCTTCTCTGTATGTTGACTGGAGGGGCGTCTCGTACTTCCCAGTTTTCCGTTATTATGTGAATAATTAAATCGAATACTGCGCCTCTCCTGATCTGCTCAGTTGTATTTTGAGTATTTACTAAGTAACTAATTAAAATCATTTAACGATGAACTGCTAAGATCCAAACACGTGGCCATTGACGTAAATTTCAGGCAGTGTAGTTTTCTCATCGTGTTGTTGCTGTCCAGCACAGTGTGTAGTTTGACAGCTTGTAATGTTGTTGCTCTATTTTGCTATGAAAGCGGTGCTGATAGACAATAAAAGCGGTTTAAAAGCTGTGAGCTGTCCGGGGAAGTTAACCTTGCATTACTGAGCAACTGTTTCACCAGGTATCCAGTCTAGCTTACCAAATTCCCAACCAGACTAACATTAATTATAATCTTTTAATAGTCATACGACAACCAGTGATATATACTTAAAAAGAGAATTTAAATAAAAAGAAATAAATAGGTTTATATTTGGAAATTTATTTTAACATTGATCAATTGAAATTTCAGCATATTAAACTTGATTCATAACTAAATTGGTGGCTTATTTAGGATTGTGAAAATGTGAGATTGTAATCTTACGGAACACATCAAATATGAAGTCAAAGATTGGGAGACTGCATACAAAACTGCATTCATAAAATAACACACGAAGAAAGTTGAAACATATGCAAGAGGAAATTAACCACAACCAACCGATTCAATTTTCACCCAAAGAACTTACGTTCGTAGCCCAATCCTGTCCGTCATGTAATTACCACACACTGGTATACTAAATTCATACTAACTCTCTGTGAAATCTTCCCGAAAAGAATAGCTGAGGGCTACTTTGATGATTACACCACATGCTTCACGTGGTCAACTTGGTTTACACAAAGTGTGTAACTACACAATAATTTTGATAATTAAAATAAATTGCATCGAAACGCAATTTACTAAAGAAAAGCCTCGAACTGGTTACTATCGTCTTATTATTAACCTGATGGGTCAAACAATTATATAAGCACGTGGTACTGGTCTCTCAAAGTACACCCCACGTGGGTTGAACATAAAGAAAAGTTGCTATGTTGAAAAATATTGTCAAGACGAGACGTTATAATCTCACGCACATTCGCATTTAAGATTGATGATCTCAGTTAGAGTTACTGATCAAGACGTGGTTCCACTTTACTCACAAAGTAGTGACAAAGCAACTACTGGAAGATATTCTGAACTTCACACTCGAAATACACTGCGTTGCAATTTAAGATAACATTAGATATTTTAGAGCTAAACCTGAAATAAAGGTGATTAAATTTTCAGTTAGGCTGATCTTAAGAAATCCATTGTCCTATGGACTTAGCAGACAAGCGCTTAGCCGGAGATCTTACCACTTCAGACGCTCGCCACGGACAGACTGCCGTGGTCCCTTCCTGAGGGTGGCTGACAAATACAAACGGAAGTGGCCAGAGAGGCAGCTACCTATACCAACATGACAAGGGACGGACAGGACCATAATAAGAATATAAACCTCTCTGCTTTTAGAAAGCGTAGCTACCTGTTCCGACGTTGGTCCTACTGTTCTCTAGCAGACAGGGTTGTCTGCTACCCTCAAGCATGCAACTAAAAATACATTTGCTCATTCATCCTCTCACACAGAAGGGAAGGGGGATGACAGTATCTTATCATATACAGTATATAAAAGAAAGCGGATGTAGGTTCCGTATGAGACTGTGAGACATGAATTACATATAAACTGTGTTTTAAAGTGTAGTAGTGTGACAGATCGTTCTTGTTTATGTGTAAAAGTAACACGTTCCACTACTCAGTCTCCTCCCAGATAGTCAGAAACGCCACAGTAAATTTAGACGAGGAATTTATGCCGTAAATGACAACAGATTTAAGAAATTAACATGAAAGGAATCCATCAGAGACCTTTCAAGCTCCGTGTGTGACAGGTTGCGGGTACCAATATTTTCTACGTTGTTCCGTTGAACTCCCTGTTATGCCCTGGTCGGGTGAAGTGGAAGTTATCTTGTCGTTGGGTCCGCTGACTTTCGGTCGGTTGGCTTGTCGTCGGATCGTGAGTGGTTGGCCTGACTGCCTGTCTCACCTAAGCGAGCGTTGGTGTTTGAATTACAGGCTGACCTTCGAACATCTGGGTGCCCTTGTATGTACCGCCTTACTTCTTTTAATTTGTTCTTGTTGTTAGTACTTGTATGGCTTCTAGCCGGTTTTGTGTTTCAAATTACAGTTAATTTACTCTCAAGGCCTTCAGCCTAGTTTAAAGTACCGTTTCACGTAAGCCCTTTGGCATATAAAAAATGTTTTGAATTTTTGAGTCTTCGGCCTTCAGCCGGTTTCAGTTTCAGTTGTTTGTTCTTAAGGCCTTCAGCCTAAATAAAATACCTGTTTCGCGTAAGGACTTTGGTACTTTTTTTTTAAAAAAAATATGTTTTGAAGTTTCAGGTGTTTGGCCTTTAATCGATTTCAATTAACTTGTTTCCTTCAGCCTAACGAAAGAGTTGTTTTAAGATTAGGCTTGCCTTTTAAGTTTCTGATTATGCTTACGTTTTAAGGTATTGGCCTTCAGCCGTTTTTAAATTAAACTGGCTTTCAGCCTGTAATTAAGCACCGAAGATTAAAGCTGTGTGTTAAAAAAAAAATTTGGGCTCTTGTAATGTTCGATCAAATAATAAAGTTGTATGTTCGAGTGTAACCGACAGCCCCTTATTTTGGCCCCTTTCCACAATTTATTCTATCTGTCTTGCCCTGCGGCTTAAGCAGGGCATTTCATCTGCTATTACACCATTGTCAAGCAGCAAGTGCAATAAATACTGTCTGTAACATTAAATTAGTCTTCAAAAAAGACGCCAGAAAACAATTAAAAATGGAATTATTATACCCGTGTAGCGAGATAGATAAATTTGCTTGAATTTACTAGTTATGCTAGGTGGCAGGCACGCCTTGTAGCTACGTTGAAGGTGTATTAGGCTACTAGGATTACAAAAAAAATTTTCAGCCTTCAGTTGCAAGGTAATTTTTACTCGTTTACCTAGGTTTCGATTCCAGTAATGGAATCTTCTTCAGAACCTATAAATTAAACCACATACAGACATATATTACTCACTGAAATCCATCATCAGTCTAATGATTGAATAATAAAGAAATCGTGATACTTACAAAAAATTAAATTATTTTGAGAGCCAAACACTGGACGTGTCACAGATTAAAAATTAAAATAATAAAGACGCATAATCATAAGATTGTGTCTGTCAACATTAAAACCATTAAGGCGAACGTAGACGAAGCTACGCCGGCCAGAAATAAGGACCACATGTGAGCGGCACAGAAACTAGGCGTCGCGAGCAGTTCCGCGGCGAAGCTCGGCCGCGGCGAAGCGCATGCGCAGGCGCAGGCGCGTGAGACAAACTCTCAAAATTATTTAGAGCAAATATACATAAAATCAAAATGTGACTGAAAGCCGTCTTACAAATGGACAAACCGATCTATTGGTATGGCAACATTAAACAATATACCAGAGAACAAACTACAAAGCCAAGGTATAAAAATTTTTTTACATTTAAATATTATAGTAGGAGGACGAAACCCCGTTACAGTAACTAAAAAATTTGTGTCGAAACCATGCGTGCTAAGCATAAAATGTCTTTAACATAAAAACGCCTTAGCAACTATGTGTCATTACCAAGCATATTACGAAATACAAAGACACACATGTACAATCGCACTATAATAAAGGGACAAAGCAGATAGGGAAACAGCATCGGCCATTCGAAGCGGACTGTGGGTCAACTCCACTGGAGTAAAGGTTGAAATCCTTCGAAATAATTTCTATTTTTTAGTTGCAACTGATCATTAAGTAAGTTGTCTCTATCAATAATAAGATGTTTAAAAATTTGCAATTCTTAGAGGGTGTCTAGCCTGAATCCCTTGACTTCATTATGCAAAAGCTCTGCGACCTTTAGAGGCTTGAGAGCATGCGCCTTTTGGACCAGATGTTCAGCAATTGTAGATCCTCGTGTTCCATCACCGCTTTTTGTCGGCAGATGCTCTTTAAACCTAACAGTCAGGGCCCTTCCTGTCTGGCCAATGTAATAAGGAGGACATTCAGCACACGTGATCATATACACACCTGACAGCGATGATTTATCAGTACCTTTATCCAGAGAATGTACTAAATTCTTTTTGAGGTTGTTGGTGAAAGAGTATGAAACTTTACACCCTAGGTTTTTTAATAAACGATCTACCTTATAGGATATGTTATCTGTAAAGGGAACTGATACGTATTTCGTTGCCTGGTGTTGATTGTGGGTACCTGAACTGGAAAGGGTGGTAGTCTTCTTTCGTGTTTTTTTGTTGAACACCTGACTCACTATACTGGGATTATATCCATTATTCTGAGCGATGTTTTCGAGGGCTTTTAATTCGTTCTGTAAGCTGACTGGCGAAAGTGGAATGGAAAGGGCTCGATGGATACTCGAGTGAAAAAAGGTTATTTTTATGGGCCTGAGGATGGGTGGAATCAGCTGGGATGATGATGTCGGAATAGGTTGCTTTCCGAAAAATTTTGAAATGTATTTTGTTGCCACTAATGGATAGAGTCAAATCGAGATAGTCTAAGGTCCTATCAGCTGTCTGATTTTCTTGCGTGAAACTGATTTTTTCATGGAGGTTATTGAAAGTGGTAAATAACAGTTCTAGCTCTTCATGGGAACCTTCAAACACAAACAGCATGTCATCTACATATCTCGCATAGAACATTATATTATTTGCCAAATCTGGATAATTACGAAAAAACATCTGCTCCATTGAGTTTATAAAAATATCTGACATGATACCAGCTAACGGGCTTCCCATAGCTAGACCACAGGGTTGCGAATATATTTTACTATTGAAAGAGAAATAATTGTATTTGAGGGTGGTGCGTAACAGAACCATTAGTTCATCGATCTCAGGGGCAGATAATTTTTTATGGTATCGCAAATTGGTTTCTATAATTCCCATCGTCTGCTAAACAGATACATTAGTATATAAATTTTTAATATCAAATGATACGAGTTTTGTGATGTCAGAACACGCTAAAGTTTTAAGTTTGTTGGCCACGTCTACCGAATTTTTTCAAACACAAAATTCTCTTTCAATTTACGGTGTAGGAACCTAGCTAATTTGTGGTATGCACTTTTGGTACTGTCAACGATCGGACGAATAGGATGGGAAATTTTGTGAACCTTAAACTGGCTTCTCAAAATAGCCATGATGTGACATGGCCAGTGTTTGGCTCTCAAAATAATTTTTTTGTTTGTAAGTATCACGATTTCTTTATTATTCAGTCATTAGACTGATGATGCATTTCAGTGAGTAATATATGTCCGTATGTGGTTTAACTTATAGGTTCTGAAGAAGATTCCACTACTGGAATCGAAACCTAGGTAAACGAGTAAAAATTACCTTGCAACTGAAGGCTGAAAAAATTGTTCATTTTCTATATATCTACGGTTGCTGACGCGCTGCATTATGTTAAAGATTTGTACTAGGATTACACTGCATTATGTTAAAGATTTGTACTAGGATTACAAGGCTGAAAAAATTGTTTATTTTCTATATATTTACGGTTGCTGACGCGCTGCATTATGTTAAAGATTTGTAGTAGGATTACATCCGGAGAAATATAACCAATCATTCTTATCACGCCCCATCCGTACGTGCAAAAGGTAGAAGATGAATCGAGAGGCACAGGTACAAAAATAGATCTCGCGATGTTGTTCAAATGATTCAAATGGCTCTGAGCACTATGGGACTTCACATCTGAGGTCATCAGTCCCCTACAACTTAGAACTACTTAAACCTAACTAACCTAAGGACATCACACACATCCATGCCTGAGGCAGGATTCGAACCTGCGACCGTAGCGGTCTCGCGGTTCCAGACTGAAGCACCTAGAACCGCACGGCCACACCGGCCGGCCGATGTTGTTTGTAATATTCACAATTTATTGATGTTGACTCATGACGATGATACGTTATTCAATATAAACAACGTACACAACTCAAAGAACTGCGGTATTTCAGCTGCAAACACCGCCAGCATGTGCTGTCCGTAATTACGAGAAGTCTGAAGCGTTACGCTGCCACCCCCCCCCCCCCCCTCTAAAGTCGGCGCCTTCCACCAGCTCCCGAGTGTTTCTGCCGGCACGTCACGGGGTGCGCGTAATTGTCACACCTAGGACTCTGCGCCAATGAGCGTTCCAGCGCACGCCTCGAGGCTTGACACAGGAGCCGCGCGGCATGAATTCTAAATGCGGATCTCGATATGGCGCGCCCACCTGTCTGGCGTCTCGTTCTGCCGCGTGTACACGCCTGTTTCGACGCCGCTGCCGTCTCCCTAGTGCGGACACCATTCCCGCTATTTGTTGCTCGAGTGCAAATAAAACACGGAAGCTGTTCGCTGTTACATGTAACAGAACATTTTCGAATGCAAGTAGGCGGAAAGGGCTTGCAGTGAGGAGAAATGTCATGGAGCGCCGTTGTTACATTTTGGAAAGAATGCAGCGAATATTTTGGTTTGAGAATGGTACTTTTGAGAATAGAACAAAGCAATAAAAGGTTTGATAGGGTCTAGAGACTTCTAAGGATAATAAGTGCATACGAATGTGCTGTAGAATGCTATAAATAAGAGAAACTGTACAATCGTGATCAAGAATATCGAAATTACTTGATCTGAGAAGAGACACATTCTTTGATTTTTTTTAAAATTCAATCGTAGTTATATGAAATATGTAACTGCTTTGGTACTGTGTGTGTTTGTGTGTGTGTGTGTGTGTGTGTGTGTGTGTGTATGTATTTTCTTTTAAAATAAGAATATCACAAAATTTTCGAACTAACAATGGGGACCATCAGCGAATCACTAATAACCTAAGCAGTGTCTGCATGTTTTGTCAATAGTCGCAGGTTCGAATCCTGCCTCGGGCATGGATGTGTGTGATGTCCTTAGGTTAGTTAGATTTAAGTAGTTCTAAGTTCTAAGGGACTGATGACCACAGCAGTTGAGTCCCATAGTGCTCAGAGCCATTTGTACCATGTTTTGTCAATAGGAATATAGGAGTTACCCTGAATTTTACTACTGACCGTATGGGAAAGTTTGTCTCGTGGATCTTTCAGTGCAGCCTCATTTTGGGTGCTTTAGGGTTGTTTTTACACTAGTTGCAGTTTCTCCCTGTGAAAATGCAAATTCCAAATTCTGTGGTTTTTGAGTGTACTGATATCTGGTGCTTGAAACCTGTTTGTTGGGTTTGATGTTGAAGTTTCTATATTATCATTGGTGATAAAGACCTGTGATTTCTCTATTCACTCGTTTACTCCCTTTCTGCACTCTTATAATAATATTTTTTGCTTCCTATTTTATGCTTAGACTTGTACGTTTTTAGTCATTGTTATGATCTGACGAAACTGGAGAGGTGGTTTATTGGAACTACAAAATGTTAAATATTCGTTCACTTTAGTACAAGAATGAGAAAAAGATTAACATGACTTTATTCAATCCATAGCCACAGGAGTGTGCCATGTATACCTGAGCTATCGTTGACGGTGATGGTTTCCTGTCGATTCTGATAAGAGTTACCCTATCACTGAACTGTTCACAGTAACACACTCTCTGTCCTACCTTCCAGTTCATAACGAATCCTACTCTCGTTGTGCCATTTTCAACTGCTGTTGATATTACCCAATACTCATATGGCCAGAAATCGTTTTCTTCTTTCCATTTCGCTTCACTGATCCATACTATATCTAGATTAAGCCTTTGCTTTTCCCTTTTCAGGTTTTATAGCTTCCCTACTACGTTCAAGCTTTTGACATCCCACGCCCAGCCTCCTAGAACGTTATACTTGCATCATAGAGCTCATCAAATGCAAAAGAACCAACCGATTTGCTCCATTTGCCTAAACAGGAGGAAGTGTGTAATGTTCAATCTTCGACCATGTACTATAGGATGGTGACCCTAAGGCGATCCTCCTGTTGCGTACACAAATAATCTGTACCCAAGGTTAATCTAAAATACTTAAACCTACCTTTCTATCATCGATAGAGCCCGAAGGAAAGAATGAAGATTGGCTTTAACGTTCCGTCGACATCGAGGTCATCTGAGACGGAGCACAAGCTCGTATTCTGTCAAGGATGGGGAGGGACATCGGACGTGACCTTTTCAAAAGAACCATCCTGACATTTGTCTGGAGCGATTTAGGACAATCGCAGAAAACGTAAATGTGGATTACCGGACGAAGGTTTGAAAAGGCATTCTCAGGAATTTGAGTCCAGTGGGTTAACCACTGCTCCACCTCACTCGATAACAGACCACGACGTATGAGCCCCAGAAGAATACCGTTTTTATGTGTGGCGTTTTGGGTCATATTTTAGAGCGAATGGTGTCGCACGTGTACCGATTATTTCACCCAACTAACCGCCATAACAGTTAATACATTTATCCCACTGTTAGAGAAGACGCTCGGAGCCTTCATCGAAAAATGTTTGCGGTTGTCTACGAAAACACCACTGCGCCCAGTCGTGCACTTCTTTGTCCGAAGAAAATCCACGGCCACGAATTTCTTTCTCCAGGTCTCCAAAAATATGGAATTCGCATGGGGAGATATCAGCACTATATGGAGGATGTGTAAGGACTTCCCATTGAAACCTCTAGGCGGATCCACGTGTTGTCAAGGTTGTTTCGATTTCGCTCCAGTAGTTTCACAGGGCATCTCTTTCACATGTTCCTTAGAGTTTCCATATCTCTCCTCGCGATTTCCATATTTTTGGAGCCCCGCAGAAAAACATTCGTGGCCATCGATTTGCTTCGACTAAGAAGTGCACGACTGGGTGCAATCATAGTTTTGTAGGCAATCGCATACAGTTTTCCATGAAGGCATTGATCGTATTGTCACACACTAGGATAATTGTATTAACAATTATGACGATTACTTCTGAAGTAATTAATAGTATACTTACTTTTTTCTCATCTGTCTCGTTTTCATTCCATTGCCCCTTATATATGCAGTAAGTGAAAAATGTTGCTGTCAGCGAATGACAATAAATTTTTAAATGCCAATGTTTTAGGTTTAGCTTCACCATTACTGTTATGAATTACATTTATAATAAAAAATTACTGCAACCATTTCCACTTTTATTTTCTTTCCACTGCAAGTTTCAGGGGTTTCAATTTCCACGATTAGGTGCATTTTTAATAACGTATGTATGTATTCTATGCACGACTTATATATAATCTGTGGCACTGTCTTGTAGCAAAGACAGAACACTATTTCTGTATAAGCAGTCAGAAACTTCCACATAAATTTGAAACTAGTACTAAATGTTGTTTTGTTTTTTGGTTTCTGCTAGCAGATAGTTTCAGGATATAAACAGGTCATAGCTACGAGCAGTACGTAAATGTCATATTAATTGATATCTCGTGATGGAAGTTTTTAACTACGGATGTTGTTTATCGCTGCAACGACAAGTTTTTGGTTATACCGGTATTTTGCATCTCCATTTTAAGATGATCGTTAAAACCACTCAGAAAACTGGTTTCTGAAATAACCGAATTTCAGTTTTTATTGCTATTATTTCCAGCAAAGACAGACAATGAAGGAAGACTGAAAAGTTCCAAGACTCCCTCAGACATTTGCATTATTCGTTTCACTATACATTGAAACCCATAAAATGAAATTACTTAGGCAAATAAGTAAAAATTTAGTCCATCCACCATTAGCTGCGTTTCTCGAAAATTAATGAATCACCAGGTTCCCTACTGATTCTAATTTTTTTAACCTCTGCTCAAAAATCGTATTGTAATCGAGAACTACACCACTATTTTGACATTACGAATAGTCGGCCCGTAAGGTTGAATTTGAGAACTCTAGTTCTCATGTTATGTTATGAAGATAAAGCCATTTAATTCTGACACAGGTAGAAGATCAGCTACTTTCAATATTCATTGTCAAATATGAATCAATTGTTAAGATTTAAATTTCTTACTGTTGTCGTAGATTTCCGTATTATTATCTAATAGAAATGACATACGAATAGTACGCTTCTGTATGAATTTTGCAGCGTTCTTTTTCATTAATAATTTCGAATAGAAAACCTGTATTTAGTCAGATTTAGATCATTACTTTTTAATGAGATTTTGAATAAAATTAATTTTGAGCTGACAAAACCAGATATGCTCTTTCAATTAATTCAAATCAAGAATTTAGGTACTCTGCAAAATATAATTGTTACCAGGTGTAATTATATGGCAATAGTTACAATTTCAGTAATGAATTAATCCATTGGCCAATATTTATTGGCTCATCGGTTCATAAGTACGTTCTGCAATATGTTGACCTGTAAGTTGACTTCATTCATCAGAAACAATATCATTTAAGGACGAAACCAGTCTTTCAGAAACCACAGAACGTCCTACCAAAATCGTTTTTAAAAAACGATAAAAAACACAAGAACTGTAGCACTACTGCTGTTCTAAACTGATACATCGGTTTTATATTCCAGTTATCACTGATAAATAAAAATACCGATTACTGACAACCAGTGGAAGGAAAATTGATTGCGATTAGTCATGGAAATTTAAATTCAAAATATTCGTGAATGTTGTATCCAATAATGAGGCGTATGTCTGGAAATAATAGCGATAAGTATCGCATAAAAATTGTCGTACCTTTCAATCGCCGTATGTGCAAATCGAAGATCGTTAAGGTCTCGTGCGAGGATGTTACTGGACTCTGATGATGATGTACATACGGCTGACAGGGAGATACCTGGCAGCACTGCGTACAAAAGTTTGCATCAGTGTGCCTTCAATGATCCGTTTATTAAGTGCCAGCCTGAATAATTCCGCGTTGCTGCTCCACAGATTTATGACTTTGTCAGTTTGCCTTCAGTTTTCCTGGGACCGTAAGTGCCATCCGAAATAACTCCATCTTCTCATTCGTCAGATATATGACAACTACACACGCCCAAGTGAAGAACTTGCTGAGTACCGTGCTGTATTGATGGCTGACAAGCGAACAGTCCAATGAATCGGCTCTCAAATATTAAGAGACGCTTATTAGAGAGTAATTCCCGACCAAGGGCGTGCTCTGCTCTTCCCAGTTCGCCTCCCTGTCCAGTTTCCAGTGGCGGGAAACATGAATTTATGAAGCAAAAAGTGGACTGCTGGCTGTTCTTACTAGATTGTTTCACCTTAACTTTTAATCAGTAATTTCGTTTATTGTGGGTTCTGCCTGGCAGTATGCAATTTTACCGTAATTTACGTTCATCTCCCGTTATTGGTGGTATTATTGTTTATGATTAAGTAAAGCTCCTCACTTACTGCATTCACGTTTCCTTGCTTCTGAGCCCTTTTAGTGAGAAAAGAATCAGTGCTCGTCTCTTATTGCAGCTTCAGTTATAGCGATTTGGCGCTATAAGCTAGGACATGGAGAGGCTGTGATAATTACCTTTCATAACAGGCATTCGCTAAACGCTTTACAAGTTCATTTTGTATTAATTTGCCTCCCGCTCTCCTGGAACACGTTCATCTGCATGTGCATTTCTTACTTCATATACGTATTGTTTAGTTATTAAATCTTCGACGCATTTTCCTAAGCTTTCAATTTTAGTCGTATCCACAAGTATTTTGATTGGTCATCTTTCACTGTTTTCTTCCCTGTAGTAATGTAAATACTGTGTGTCTGCTGCCTTCCGTTCTGCGATTTTCCCATTGTACCACATAGTTGCCGAAGTAAATCAGGCGATACTGAGCTAAATAAATTAGGAAATGAGACATTAATATTGCGGGGCTCTTTGGGCAGAAAAATGACTGACAGTGGTTGAAGTAAGCCGTGAAAGTACTCAACGACGAAACATGAGACTGACCGAACTGCGCGAATAAACTAGATGTCAGGGTTTCCAAACAGTCCTGTGTACTGATTTTTGTCATCAAGCAGTATATCTGTGGGAATTCCAGTGCACTGTTCCAGTTTTTGCCGCTAGTTAGCGCCACATTCGCTGAAAAATCCTAGATGGAAGTGGCAGTAAATTGTAGAATCCAACATGGCAGTGGTCGGAAATTTCAAAATCCAATGAGGTGGTAGTGGAAAATTTAAAACTACAGGGTCGTAGCGGATATTCATTGACACAAGCGGTTTTGATAAAGGGCACATTGTTATGGCACTGGGGCATCTCTCAAACGGCTAAGCTGGTCGTCTTTTGGCGACTCCTGTCGTGAACGTCTATGGAAAGTAGTTGAGGGCTGGTGAAATAACGAGTAGGCCGTATCGTGTGGGACCTCCACGTCTCAGAAAACGCAGAAATCGAGGATCGTGCGCTGGGCAGCGATCCGTGGTAGATCCAACGTCAGAGTACATGCCTGCTGCAGGCGCAAGTGTTTCGGAGCGCATAGTTCAAAGTCCATTGTGGAACATGGAGCTCCACAGCACACGACCCTTACGTGTTCCCGCGTAGACCCGACGACATCGTAAATTAGGATTGCAGCGGGCAAAGATTCACTGAGGTTTCGCCTGGTCAAATGAATAGCATTTATTGTTATACCAGGTCGAGCGTTGTGACCTTACACGCCATCATCCGGGTGAATGGCTGCTTGAAACCACGCCACAAGTACAGGATGGTGAGGGCAGATTTACGGTACAGGTACAGAGCAGTATTACTGTTCGGTTTTAGAGCATCACCTGTGACCAGCTTTGCGAAAGAAGTGGCGACACTTTCTGCGCAACCCACCCATCAATTTGCACGACAGTGCGCGGGTACATACGACGCAAGCTGTGGCTGCTCTGTTCGGTCGATGGGACTGGGAAGTACTGAACCATCCACCATACTCACCGGAATTAAGTACTTGTGATTTTGGTTTGATTCCGAAGATGAAGGAACCACTTCGTGCCATTCGCTTCAGAACTGTTCCAGAGATTCGACAGGCGGTAGACCGCTCCATTCGCACAACCAACAGAAAAAGCTCTGCTAACGGTATACTACGCCTTCCACATCTCTGGCAACGGGTTCTTCACAACGCTGGTGACTACTTTGAAGGGCAGTAACAGGTGCACACATTTAACTCTCTTTTAGCGGTTGCGAATAAATAGTTGCCACTATTTAAGTTCCTACCCTCGTGTTATACAATCAGTTTTTCTTCATTAGGCTAACTGCTTCAACAAACATACATCTGAATGTGCTTGAGCAGAGGCTGACACCAAAGCTTGGTACTACTTCCACGGATTACATCTTTAACCAAGATGGATGACCCTGAAATTGGTATATAGAGGTACGCACATTTTTAAAAAACATCTTCCAAATTTTTGGATGAGTCGTACCGGACACGACGACGCTTTGTCCTGCTCTTGGCTACCTAACCCCTCGTACCTGACGCACAAGCATTTTTTATCGTGTGAATACCTTAAGGATCATGTGTATGGGGTTCCTTTGCCAACATTAATTCCAGAACGCAAAATAGGCATGTGTGATTCACTCGCGTCGTTGACTCCACGTACCGTATGCTGGAAAGTGCATGACGTGCAGTCGATTACAATTTAGATATTGTCCACATCGCCAAGTCGAGTTATGCAGAATAAAATGTGTAAAACAACAGAACTTTAATTTTTCATTCTTTGTAATTCTTTTCGGTGTGTCGCTGTGCATGAAATGTACTTTCTAATAACAATATTCATTTTGAAATTGCCTGCATTTTTTAAAATCATTTGGAAGACAGGTCACAGTCAGGTATAATTCATGCGTGTCTCATTCACTTGGACAGCATGCTAACAGTGCACAACATATTCTCAAACTTCTTGCTAGCAGTTCAGTTTTAAGCGCAAATAAAAGCTTTCGCTATGATCTGAGTAGCATCACGAGGCAATTTTTCGAAGGCGTGTGGAAGCCTTTGCCACGAAATATCGCGTTTTTGCTTCCGCATCGTGTTAATTTTATTCGCAGGTTTGGTGGGCCGCAGGCTTATTTAAACGGCAAGTTTGTTCCATCCGGCCGTAACTCACTTCCTCCGGATTCATTCTGACGTGGTTCCGGCCTTTCTAACCCTCTGTCCCCTTTCCAGCACTGGAGAAACGTATGACTGCCAACAAAACGAAGGTAGGCTCCCACAGGCATTTGTAACCGATTGTAAAACGTTGTAGCGTCTTCCTCTCCAGTTTTGCTCTTTTTTATGCCGACTGCGACCGTTTCCTACTTCGGTTTCTGCCGTAGTGATTTTTTCGCCTGCCACACAATTTAATTCCTGCTGAGACTAAACGTAATTTCCTTTGTTTCTTGCACGTTTCTCTCCTGTATTTTGCGGATGCCAAAGTAATGGAAATAACAGGAAATTCATCTCTTTACGTAGTTCGGGTGTAGCCACACTTGGTCGTCGTTAATCCTAAACAGAAAAAAAAAGTTTCTAATGATGCCAGTCTCGTAATGTCAGTGCCTCAAGTTGAAACTAATAGTACTACGAAAACTAGTATACTAGCAGACTGATCAGATTTGTAAATACATTTGCTAGTCAGATTTTGTCACTCAACTTACTTTTCACAACGAAGACTGAGCCTACTGAAAAGTCTGTACTTTTCATTGGGTTGAAATACATTTTCAGGGATTGTCTACGTTTTTCAGATATGGTACAAACCAACGAAACTGACATATCGTTTACCTAGAATCCGAGCTGTTGCCGTCTGCTTGCACGCCGCTACATAGATCTTATCAAGGAACGGGATATTACACACCATATTGTCCTTTCAGTTATCATTCCTGATGAGTCCCCTTGGATCTTAAATCGACACGAGACAACGTACTTTACTGCCATCATAGTAGTCCTTGCGGTCTTAAAGGTTTATGGATTGCCACTAAAAACACAGTGAACTCCTTGGTCACATCTTTCCTCCATACTATAAGTGATTTCGTCAACGCTCCTTCACATGATAAAACAGTGAGTTACCTGTCTTCCCCATACCCTAAATGTAACTTTGCTGCACCGACTGGGCTACTGTTGCGTTCAACATACGAATAACCAAAGTGCTGCTGCCTCCGTATTGTGCTCTCAGCGTGCAGTTTGACTCGACTTCACTTTGCTGCATTTTGCATCAGGTTGCTCGAGTCCCAAATACATTTCAAAAATTGATCGTCTTTCATCAATTAGCCCACTGTTCTGCTAGTTTTGCTTCTCAGGATGTCACTACCTTCTGACAGAACTTTTTGATCCACTGCGTACATCGTACCCTCCCCCCCCCCCCCCTCCATGCCGCCAGAAAATTTTCCGTTAACATCATGGAAAACGTTCTCATGATGGAAAATGGTATGGTACTGGGGTGGCACAAACTCCGCATCACACATCGTACAAATGCAAATGCTTCAGCAACAGAAACAGTTGCGGCCATGCCCCAGGTGTGATCTTACATAGAATAATAGTATAAAATATCAGCGAGGTGTAAATACTGGAACGAGCTGGCCCATAAATCAGAATAAAGTTGTGAATTCCCCTAAGGAAAATGAAAAAGTTTTTTCATTAGCGAGTCATTCATGTCACAGAATTCCCTGGGAGTAATAGTAAGCCGGGACACCAAGCGAAACGGAAAAATTGAATATGTGGTCTTGGTAAAATATAGCCTATGGGATATCCTACACCAGAATATTCGTAAGTGTTTCTGACCCATTATAGGTTAGGCTAACACAGTATATCGACTCTATGCAATGACATCAGTAGAGCGTTTTACTCACAAGAGATAATTTTTGCTTTGTTTATTTTCATGTATTCATCAGGTTGTGTGAGACTGTGAGAGCCAAGCCTACTTATTCATTGTAATCAGTATTTATTTTACAGAAAAATAATTAGAAAATTTCAAAAGAAAAGTTTTTAGGTAAGTGTGTGAGTAAATACTGTAACACATTACAGGTGCTGCTACTGCCGATTATGAGTTTAGGGAGACTATATATCTAAGGCCATCAGTCTCCTCTATACCACTCTGTACGGGATCGGTGTACTTCATCTGTCTGCGACTAGAGTAAATCCAATGTGTAAGTGCGAGAGAGATTGCGAAGTGTTTGTGTAGCGTGTATCTGAAGCGGGACGTGAGTACCAACCCGGTATTTAGGCAGTGGGATATGGGAAACTGCCAAAAAACCAAATCACGTCTGGTCTACAACTTTTCGGCCGGGCAGACTCGAACCAGGGCCGATGTATGAGGGCTATTCGGAAAGTACGGTCCGATCGGTCGCAAAATAGAAATCACAGTGTACACCAAAAATATTTTATTTGCATTACAGTTGCCTCTCCGACATACATATTTGTCGTAAAGTTGAATCAATTTTCCAGTACCGTCGTCATATCATGTAAGGCAACCGTCTGTGCTTTATGCCACTTCTCTACGCTGGACTGCAGTTTGCTGTCTGTGCCAAAATGCTTTCTTCTTAGTCAGCTGTTCATGTGAGAAGAGGTGAACATCAGAAGGAGAAAAGTTTGGGATGTATGGTGGGTGACCAAATATATCCCATAGAAAACGCTACAGGGGCGTCCTCATTGGGGTTGCATAACACCCGATGAAGGCTCACAGCAGGCACCCACACTTTGCGGGATAACTATTGTTCTAGACAACTTTACATGTTCACTGTGTGCTCATAACTGAAAAGAGCGACATGACGCGGTGGACAGGCACGCTAGAGACACTGCCCAACACATTTGTGCAAAGTTTCACAATATTTTCACTTTCGTATCAGTTTCGCAACCTACCGGATCTTACTTTCCGAATAGCTCTCGTACTTCCCTATACGGGATGAGGGCGCTTTAACGTGCCCGAATATCTGGGTGGGTGTAACAGGAGAAACGTTTACAGCTGCTCCAAGGAGACGAGACAGCGTGGTCATCGGTCTCATCGGATTAGGGAAGGATGGGGAAGGAAGTCGGCCGTGCCCTTTCAGAGGAACCATCCCGGCATTTGCCTGGAGTGATTTAGGGAAATCACGGAAAACCTAAATCAGGATGGGCGGACGCGGGGCTCCAAGGAGGTCCTGAACAGAATAGAAGGACCGTGTCATAAGGTCACAACTGAATCTTTAAACTAAATCCGTGTCGGAAACAATATGCAGTGTGTTTTACGAGGTGCATTCAAGTTCTAAGGCCTCCGATTTTTTTTCTAATTAACTACTCACCCGAAATCGATGAAACTGGCGTTACTTCTCGACGTAATCGCCCTGCAGACGTACACATTTTTCACAACGCTGACGCCACGATTCCATGGGAGCGGTGAAGGCTTCTTTAGGAGTCTATTTTGACTACTGGAAAATCGCTGAGGCAATAGCAGCACGGCTGGTGAATGTGCGGCCACGTATTGTGTCAAGCGTAAATCTGTTTTCTGAAACCCGTGTGCTGACGTTACCGAACGTCAGACTAGACAGACATTTACACTGCAGCCCATGTCTTTTACAATAACACTGGCGCCATCAGCAAAGAGACCAACTCTTCGACTCTTGTGTCACGTTTAGTGGAAGATGATTGGTTTATATCAATGAAACTAAAGCAACAGGAACAGAAACCTGTTCCACGTTACATTTTACATTGACAAACAGTCAGATACAAACCTCTTCCCTCTTTGCTGAGATTTAAGGAAACGTTCTGTCTCCTACTTTCCAGATATGAACCAAACCACTGGTAAGTATGGCGTCTCCCCTTAACTTTTGAGTTGTACTTATACGACAAATTAAAACAGGTACATATGGCACAAACTGGTGCATCGCGGGGAGGGAGACAGTTGTAGGTTCGGGGGTTGAGGAGAGCCAGGTATCCACAATATTATTGGCTATAATATTACTTGGGTCACTCAAAAGTTTTATTCGGGGCTCCCTTCTAGTTTTATGCTTTCGTATTATAGCAAGTATTTTTATATACTTTAGTTTTTAATTTTTATTGACTCTTATTATTCTGGTTATTACTGTGAGCATTTTATCAGCAATAATTAGAACATTAGTTACCAGTAATAACTGACATGGTTTGTTGTCATGACAACATTTAGCAATTGAACGCTATCGTAGCTCACAGCCTGCAGGCGCCATCTGGCGAGAGCTGCAGGCACTAGTCTAGCGGCCTTATGTGTTTTCATATCCGGTGTGATGTGTGCAACCAGAATAGGTGCTATACGTCTATCATGTTTACAATGTGTGGCTTTAATGTAGATCTGATCCCGCTTGGATTGCACTGGAATGCACTACGTGCCGTAATAAAGTAATTTGCTACCTCTTTCTCGTTTCCAGGTTGAGTTGTCAATTTAGGGACGAAGGAGGTTACATATTTTTTTTTAAACACCTCTAGGTACATTTTTTTGTTTTATACTATTGTATAGGACACCGCGCAGTGTTTCTAAGATCTGGAAGGGACACATATCATAAGTTGCTTCCAATCGATACAAAACATCAATAAATTGTTCAATATTTTCTTGGTAATCCAATCTCACTAAATGGAGTCACGTCAATATTATTAAATTTTGTATTTATTTCGTATGGGAAGCCGAAGATGCCTAACTAAAGGTGATACACGTAATTGGGAAATAATACAAAAACTCTGCAACCAAGTCTACTTGTTTCTTCACATCATAAATACTGGTTGCTGCGCCAAGCCGTTATGAACTGGAAAAAGTTTTAAGTCAACATCATCTGCTGTCGACTTCATAAAAAGTCTAAACCGGTAACGATACCATTTGAGTAAAATGAGGCTGAAATATATAATTCTTCGTACCCAAACACATATATATAGTTATCGCAAAGATATAATCTGCTTCTTACCAACACATATAGAGAAATAGAACCTATTATTCTTACGAAGCCGGGTAACGGTAAAGGTTTAGTCCGTGGAGCTTTGAAAACTATCTACTTTGATGCCATAGTGCATCACGAAGAACAGATACAATGATACCGCACTGTCCTAGTACTGCTGCAGATGCATCGACCGTGACATCATTTAATGAATTTTACGTAGGATGATTTTTATTAAATGACGATTACTACAGAAGGATAGTTTTCAGACACTAATTTTCATTTTAGTTTTCTCACTTTTTTGTAACGTACAGATAAGATGGTGCACGTGACACCTCAGATTCCTACATTCACAAATATTTACGGATGTCGTACTTTTACCAAAGGCTTTGATCAGGTTGTTACTTTTGTTCCTTGGGGGCGTCTATCCCCAGCATCGTATTTACGTATTTTTTGCCAGATTTATACATTGCTTGTGGTTTACCTGCACCATGTGCGTACTTTGCTGCCGTTTTTCATAACTTGCACCACTACTACAACCTTTTACATCTCATGTTTGTTGTATATTACTGTGTATTTTTCAGTTGTGATATGTTAAACATTTTGGCATTTTCATAATTTACAATTGTTAGAGGCCATATTTTTTTATTCTGTCATAGTTTTAAAGTTAGCCATTTGTTACCTTACAAGATTCCAGCTTTTTCACGTGGACTAGTAACCACACGTATGATTACTATAATATATTTTTATACTGTGTTTTTATGTTCATGTACGTTTAGCCGTTGTATGGTTCGAGTTTCTGTATACCAAAGAAAATGGATATAAATTTTTTCCAAGTATTGATGTGTACACTCATAGGGTACTTTGGTTGTGTTTTGTATTTTGTATGATGTTATGCAGTTGTGGTGCCTCATTTTTTACATTAATTGAGTCATCACACAAAGGCATTGTAAACATACAAATTGTTTTTTCATAAACAGGACCTGAAGATGAAGATAATGTAGCGTTGACTTGTCTGAGTAACGAACACTTACAAAATAGGGCTCTGGTTTCCATTCCCATTTACTTACATTGTTAGCCCCTGTCCCACGTCCACAAGAAGAATCGACTTGCACAAGCTGGATACAAAAGAAGACCTCGTGACGTTAATAACGTCGGTATTTTACCACTATCGACAAATGGTGATGTTTCGTCATTCGAAATAAACTCCTTATACAACACAAGAGACGGTGGTATTTCTACTGCAGAGAGCGTCAACAAGCGGTGCCAACGTTTCCGACGTGTCTGTCAAGTTTCTCTCCAGCCACACATCTGCCGCCATCGCCCCAGTGTTTCTCCCGGTGTGTTACTGCGAGAACAATTGTCACACCTGGGACGCGGCACCAGTGAGCACTCCGGCGCACGTTCCCAGGTCTCACACAGGAGCAGCGCGGCGAGGCGCTGCGTGAATTCCAAAATCGAATCTCCGTGGCGCACCCACCTGTCCCTCAACCTGTTTCGCCGTCGTTCCTCCGCTCTCGCGGAGACAACTTGCGCGCCGTTTGTTGCTGATGTGAAAATGAAACACGACAGCTGCTCCATGTTCCGTGTTACGGAGACTCAGATCTCGTTCGATTCTTCTGGTCGAAGTGGACAGCAGGGAGAGAGAGAACGTGTTCTTACCATTATTTGGAGCAATTCCGTGGAGCCTTTCGTTTAGTAATGACATCAGAAAAACATTAAGGGGGGTAGAACGTCAAACGGGTCGACTTGGAGCAGGAGAGGCATCACAGGACATTTTAATTTCCACTGTCTATACTTTTACAAATAAATTCATAAAACTTCGTCAGCATCACCAGGAAGGATTCAGGATTCACACTCACTGCAGTGGAAGATCGAAAACATAACAAAATAAACTTCTTTTACGTGTGAAATTTCATCATTTTTTTCACTTACTAATGGCAGCATTTGTTGCTGTAGGTACACTTTTCTTCATAAGTTAGAGAGATCCTTCGATGAATTTTGCACAGCATACAAACCATTCATAAAGGTGTATGAAACTCTAGAATATATTTAATTTATGAAAAAACGAATGAGCTGTTATATTTTAAACTTCATGTTTAGAAAAATCACAAATTTTCTAGTTAATTTTTTCCACAGTTTTTAATAGATTTCTAAAATTCTAGAGTTTCATACACCTTTGAGTATGGTTTGTACGCTGTGCAAAATTCATCTAAGAATCTCTCTTACTTATGTAGAAAAGTGTAACTTTTTTTTTGTCATCAGTCTACTGACTGGTTTAATGCGGCCCGCCACGAATTCCTTTCCTGTGCTAACCTCTTCATCTCAGAGTAGCACTTGCAACTTACGTCCTCAATTATTTGATTGACGTATTCCAATCTCTGTCTTCCTCTACAGTTTTTGCCCTCTACAGCTCCCTCTACTACCATGGAAGTCATTCCCTCATATCTTAGCAGATGTCCTATCATCCTGTCCCTTCTCCTTATCATTGTTTTCCACATATTCCTTTCCTCTCCGATTCTGCGTAGAACCTCCTCATTCCTTACCTTATCAGTCCACCTAATTTTAAACATTCGACTATAGCACCACATCTCAAATGCTTCGATTCTCTTCTGTTCCGGTTTTCCCACAGTCCATGTTTAACTACCATACAATGCTGTACTCCAGACGTACATCCTCAAAAATTTCTTCCTCAAATTAAGGCGGGTATTTGATATTAGTAGACTTGTCTTGGCCAGAAATGCCTTTTTTGCCATAGCGAGGCTGCTTTTGATGTCCTCCTTGCTCCGTCTGTCATTGGTTATTTTACTGCCTAGGTAGCAGAATTCCTTAACTTCATTGACTTCGTGACCATCAATCATGATGTTAAGTTTCTCGCTGTTCTCATTTCTACTACTTCTCATTACCTTCGTCTTTCTCCGATTTACTCTCAAACCATACTGTGTACTCATTGGACTGTTCATTCCGCTCAGCAGATCATTTAATTCTTCTTCACTTTCACTCAGGATAGCAATGTCATCAGCGAATCGTATCATTGATATCCTTTCACCTTGTATTTTAATTCCACTCCTGAACCTTTCTTTTATTTCCATCATTGCTTCCTCGATGTACAGATTGAAGAGTAGGGGCGAAAGGCTACAACCTTGTCTTACACCCTTCTTAATACGGGCACTTCGTTCTTGATCGTCCACTCTTATTATTCCCTCTTGGTTGTTGTCTTACCCCGACTTTTTTCAGAATCTCGAACAGTTTGCACCATTTTATATTGTCGAACGCTTTTTCCAGGTCGACATATCCTATGAAAGTGTCTTGATTTCTCTTTAGCTTTGCTTCCATTATTAGCCGGAACGTCAGAATTGCCTCTCTCGTCCCTTTACTTTTCCTAAAACCAAACTGATCGTCGCCTAGCGCATTCTCAATTTTATTTTCCATTCTTCTGTATATTATTCTTGTAAGCAGCTTCGATGCATGAGCTGTTAAGCTGATTGTGCGATAATTCTCGCACTTGTCAGCTCTTGCCGTCTTCGGAATTGTGTGGATAATGCTTTTCCGAAAGTCAGATGATATATCACCAGACTCATATTTTCTACACACCAACGTGAATAGTCGTTTTGTTGCCACTTCCCCTAATGATTTTAGAAATTCTGACGGAATGTTATCTATTCCTTCTGCCTTATTTGACCGTAAGTCCTCCAAAGCTCTTTTAAATTCCGATTCTAAAACTGGATCCCCTATCTCTTCTAAATCGACTCCTGTTTCTTCTTCTATCAATCAGACAAATCTTCACCCTCATAGAGGCTTTCAATGTATTCTTACCACCTATCTGCTCTCTCCTCTGCATTTAACAGTCGAATTCCCGTTGCACTCTTAATGTTACCACCGTTGCTTTTAATGTCACCAAAGGTTGTTTTGACTTTCCTGTATGCTGAGTCTGTCCTTCCGACAATCATATCTTCTTCGATGTCTTCACAATTTTCCTGCAGCCATTTCGTCTTAACTTCCCTGCACTTCCTATTTATTTCATTCCTCAGCGACTTGTATTTCTGTATTCCTGATTTTCCCGGAACATGTTTGTACTTCCTCCTTTCATCAATTAACTGAAGTATTTTTTCTGTTACCCATGGTTTCTTCGCAGCTACCTTCTTTGTACCTATGTTTTCCTTCCCAACTTCTGTGATGGCTCTTTTTAGAGATGTCCATTCCTCTTCAGCTGTACTGCCTACTGCGCTATTCCTTATTGCTGTATCTATAGCGTTAGAGAACTTAAAACGTATCTTGTCATTCCTTAGTACTTCCGTATCCCACTTCTTTGCGTATTGACTCTTCCTGACTAATGTCTTGAATTTCAGCCTACTCTTAATCACTTCTGTATTGTGATCTGAGTCTATATCTGCTCCTGGGTACGTCTTACAATCCAGTATCTGATTTCGGAATCTCTGTCTGACCATGATGTAATCTAATTGAAATCTTCCCGTATCTCCCGGCCTTTTCCAAGTATACCACCTCCTCTTGTGATTCTTGAACAGGGTATTCGCTATTACTAGCTGAAACTTGTTGCAGAACTCAATTAGTCTTTCTCCTCTTTCATTCCTTGTCCCAAACCCATATTGTCCTGTAACCTTCTCTTCTACTCCTTCCCCTAGAACTACATTCCAGTCGCCCATGACTATTAGATTTTCGTCCCCCTTTACATACTGCATTACTCTTTCAATATCGCCGGCCGTGGTGGTCTCGCGGTTCTAGGCGCGCAGTCCGGAACCGCGCGACTGCTACGGTCGCAGGTTCGAATCCTGCCTCGGGCGTGGATGTGTGTGATGTCCTTAGGTTAGTTAGGTTTAAGTAGTTCTTAGTTCTAGGGGACTGATGACCACAGCTGTTAAGTCCCATAGTGCTCAGAGCCTTTCAATTTCCTCATACACTTTCTCTATCTGTTCATCTTCAGCTTGCGACGTCGGCATGTATACCTGAACTATCGTTGTCGGTGTTGGTCTGCTGTAGATTCTGATTAGAACATCCTGGTCACTGAACTGTTCACAGTAACACACCCTCTGCCCTAACTTCCTATTCATAACGAATCCTACACCTGTTATACCATTTTCTCCTGCTGTTGATGTTAACCGATACTCATCTGACCAGAAATCCTTGTCTTCCTTCCATTTGACTTCACTGACCCCTATTATATCTAGATTTAGCCTTTGGATTTGCCTTCTCAGATTTTCCAGTTTCCCTACCAAGTTCAAGCTTCTGACATTCCACGCCCCGACTCGTAGAGCGTTATCCTTTCGTAGATTATTCAATCTTTTTCTCATGGTAACCTTCGCCTTGGCAGTCCCCTCCCGGAGATCCGAATGGGGGACTATTCCGGAATCTTTTGCCAATGGAGAGATCATCATGACACTTCTTCAATTCCAGGCCACATGTCCTGTGGATACACATTACGTGTCTTCAATGCAGTGGTTTCCATTGCCTTCTGCATCCTCATGTCGTTGATCATTGCTGATTCTTCCGCCTTTAGGGGCAATTTCCCACCCCTAGGACAAGAGAGTGCCCTGAACCTCTATCCGCTCCTCCGCCCTCTTTGACAAGGCCGTTGGCAGAATGAGGCTGACTTCTTATGCCGGAAGTCTTCTGCCGCCAATGCTGATTATTTATCAAAATTCAGGCAGTGGCGGGGAACCAACCCGGGACCGAAGACGTTTTGATTATGAATCAAAGACGCTACCCCTAGACCACGGGTCTAGCAACAAATGCTGCCATTAGTAAGTGAAAAAAATGGTGAAATTTCACATGTAAAAAAAATTTATTTTGTTGTGTTTTCGAACTTCCACTGCTGTGAGCGTAAATCCTGAATCTTTCCTGGTCATGCTGACAAAGTTTTATGAATTTATTTGTAAAAGTATAGACAGTGGAAATTAAAATGTCCTGTGATGCCTCTCCTGCTCCAAGTCGTCCCGTTTGACGTCCTACCCCCCTTAATAAATGTTTTACGTCCTTTCGTGAACTTTTTCAAACAAAAATTACATTTGTGTGATTGAACGCTACGTGTAAGAGAAACTTTGGCAAATGAGAATATAACTTTTGCTTCTATTGTTGACGATATTAAAAGTTCTCGAGTACCACGTTAAAGTGCAGAATATTCCGACAGGACGTTTCGGTAGCTGTCGCACACTGTGGCACACTGCCAAACTTTCGATAACTTAAAGACAATATTTCCCACGTCTATCACAATGGGTGTTGATAACCGGCTGTTTGTGAAAGCTTTCACTCTTTTAATATTGGTTGGGGACGAATAGTCGGGTGGCACCTTGTTCGTGTATATGTATGTTGGGTTTCCTACCTTAAGGTGGCACCTGTTGGAGCCACTGTTTGGCAACGTGCACAAGAGAGTCATCGTCTTTAAACTTTGTTCCACAAAGAGAGTCAGTTTCCCAAAGAGATGATAGTGACATGGAGCCAGGTCAGGACTGTAAGGCAGCTGTTTCAGTGTTGTCCATCCGAGTTTTTTGATCGCTTCTGTGATGCTTTGACTGATATGTGGCAGTGCATTGTCGTGCAACAGCAGAACAACCTGCTTTGGCCATTGTAGTCGAACACGACTCAGTCGAGCTTTAAGTTTCTTCAGTGTCGTCACATACACATCAGAATTTATGGTGGTTCCACTTGGCATGATGTCCACAAGCAAGAGTCCTTCGGAATCGGAAAACACCGAACCCATAGCTTTTCAGCATTAGGTGTGGTTTTGATTTTTTTTTTTTTTTTTTTTTGTGTGTGAATTTGTATGATGCCACTCCATTGATTGCCTCTTCGTCTCTGGTGAAAAATGATGGAGCCATGTTTCATCACCTGTCACAATTCTTCCAAGAAATTCATCTCCACCATTCTCGTACTGTTCCAAAAGTTCGCTGCATACCGTTTTTCTTGTTTCTTTGGGAGCCACTGTGAACATCCTGGGAACCCATCTGGCACAAACCTTTTTTAACGCCAACACTTTCAGTATTCTGCAAACACTTCCTTCCCCTATCACAACGTAGTGTGACAATTCGTTCACTGTGATGCGTCTGTCAGCAGTCACCAATTCGTTAACTCTCTGCACATTGTCTGGAGTGTGTGCAGTGCGACGCCTGCCGCTGCGAGGACAATCCTCAATATTGCCGTGCCCGCCTTGATCACATAACCTGCTTGCCCACCGACTAACAGTACTCTGGTCGACAGCAGCATCTCGATACACCTTTTTCAACCTCTTGTGGATGTTTCCCACTGTCTCATTTTCACAGCGCTGGAATTCTATGACAGCACGTTGCTTCTGACGAAAGTTAAGTGTAGCAGCTATCTTGAACACATGCTGCGACTGCGCCATTCACGGGAACAGGTTGAACTAAGTTTTAAAACAAGCGGGAGGAATGTATCTACACACTGTATACTGTAAAACTTTCACACATGCAGAATGAAAACTGTATTTTTACAAAAATAGTGTGCATTCCTTTCGGAGTGACCCTCGTATTATAGTAGCATAAAGGTTTGTGGGACTGATGTTGCATGGGACATCGAGGGCCATATTATGACTTTGGTTTTTTGTTGCTAGGTGGGGTCGTTTTAGAGATATGAAGATCAACATTGTTTTCTTTTCTTTATTTTGCTTCTTTTCTAAATGGGATGCTACAGATTGGTGATTATTTTCTGATAGCAGCTATCGAGACGAATCCAATGATGTATAACAGTAATGTCTTTGAAGGTCAACGAAGTTCAGAAAGGTGGCATGAACGTCCATTTACAGAATGTGTTAGAAGTGATGACGACTGGTTGCAATGCAATGCTGCAATCTTCTTATCATGGATTGAGTGGCATTCCTTATCACTTCAGCACTTATCGGTGTCCATACTCTGACATTTTTCTCTCGTATATCGTGCAAACAGTAAATATTCACCGAATACGGCTTATCCATCTAACGTGTCATTGACATGTAAACATCATTCGTCTGTTCTGCAGTACAACACTGATACTAGGGCTATTCGGAAAGTAAGTTCCGATTTATCGCGAAATGGAAACCAGTGTGATAATCAGAAATATTTTGCCAGAAAACGTCAGCTACATCTTCCAGCCACTGCTCTAGATAGTCACCACTCCGACTTAGACGTTTCTCGTAGCGTTGTACCAACTTTCCAATATCGTCATAGAAGGCAGCCGCCAGTGCTTTTCACCAATTCTGTACCCTCATCTATAGCTCGTTGTCTGTGCGAAAATGTTGTCTTCATTTCCAGTAATTAATGTGAGCAGAGATGAAACACAGAGGGAGCCAATTACCGGCTGTAGCGCGGGTGATCAAACGCTTCACATCGAAAACGCTGCAGGAGCATCTTCATTGCCCCTTCAGATTGCGACCTAGAATTGTCAAGAAGTAGGAACCGTATGATAGTTCTGTAATGTGGGCTGCATAAAATCAGGTGAGATCTCTCACGAGGACCTCATACTTGGTGGGAGACACTATTTTCTACACATCTTTATGTGCTTAACATGCTCTAAGAACTGAAGCGTGCGAAGTGATGCAACCGACAGACATACTAGAGACTCTGTCGAACACACATGTGCAAAGCTTCATTAGATTTTCACAGTGGTTTCCATTTCTTGACCGATTGGAACCTACTTTCCGAATCTCCCTCGTAGGAACGGTAAGACTAGTATCGTCGAATCAAGCGAATGTGAATGATGTATTCCTTCGAATAATAAGTCAATATGCTTCTCATTTACGGTGAATGCCGACGAAATTGAGAGAGAGCTAGAGACTTACACGCTGAAAGATATCCTCCATGTACTCATCCTACTCAGCGTACATTTAAATATGTGTATGATAAATTGAGAACAACTGGATCTTTAACACACCGGGAACATATCCGGCAAAGGAAAGTTACTAACAAGGAAACGGAAATTGGTACTCTTGCCACTGTGGTTCGAGATCGTTGTTAGTTCGCGTCAAATCGCAAGGGAATCTGGCATGAGCCAGAGTAGTGTTGGTCGTGTTCTGCATCGCCATAAATATCATCTTTCCCATATCGGTCTCCACCAAGAATTAACTGGTACGGATTGTATGCGCCGCATTAAATTCTGCCGATGGGTTCAACTTCAGACTCAGAGGGATGACAAATTTATTAATTCGATTTTATTTACTGACGAGGCTACATTCACGAACCATGGAAATATTAATTTGATAACATGCATTATTGGGCAACTGAAAATCCATGCTGGCTGCGGCAAGTTGCACACCAAAAACCGTGATCGGTGAATGTATGGCGTGGGTTTCTGGAGCACAGAATTATAGGCCCCTATTTCATCGAAGAAAATCTTAATGGTAGGAAGTGCACCACATTCCTGCAAGAAACATTAGGTCTGTTATTGGAAGAAATACCTTTAGGAACAAGGAACAGAATGTGGTATCAACACAATGGGTGTCCGGCACATTTTTTGCTGATGGCTAGAAATGAGTTGCTGAGGAAATGTGACAAGGCCTACTTATTCGCCAGACTTGACGCCTCTGGACTTTTTCTTGTGGTGATTCGTAAAAAACTTTGTTTATAAAGACGTTGTAACTACACCAGAAGATATGCGAGAGAGAATTGTCAGAGCATGTGCTTCGATAAGTGCTGATGTGATAAGGAATACTTCTCAATCCATGATAAGAAGATTGCAGCATTGCATTGATACCAATGATCATCACTTGGAACACCTTCTGTAAATGGACGTTCATGCCACCTTTTTGGCGTTCGTTGACCTTCAAAGATCTTACTGTTATGCCTCATTGGATTCGTCTCGATAGCTGCTATCAGAAAATAAGTACCAAACTGTAGCACACCATTAAAAAAAGCAAATTTGACCTTCATACCTCTGAAGCGACCCCACCTAGCAACAAAAAACCAAAGTCATAATATAGCCCCCGTTGTCTCATGCAACTTTTGTCCCACAAACTTTTGAGCTCCTATCATACTGCCGGAGTTATTCTTGGTTGCAATAGTTAGTTAGTGACTCATCCTGTATTTTGCTAGTCAGTTTTCTTTTACCAGCCGTCTACAACTAGATGCCTGAAAACTTGCCAAGTTTCATCGAGATCGATCATTTACCGTTGGGAATGATCCGCTGGAGTCGCTAAAGTATTTCCTAAAGTTGTTTTTCTGGATTGAAATTGCAAGTTCAGAACATCGCGAGGTAATGTAAAATTTTAATTGCGAGGAATCAAAAATAATTACAACAGGGGTAGTACCGCAACCCCGAAGTCTAAACCCGAACAAAAACATTTTAAAATACGGAGATGTCTCTATTGTACCACCCATCAAAGTCATTAAGCTGCAAAGCTAAGCAATTGGTGCAACATTTCTGGATCTTGCAACCATGATTCCTTTATTGTCTCTCAAAGCATCGTACGTCCTGTAGTGGGCAGCTGCCTTCATAAAAACGTATTTATTGGTGTATACAACGAACGATAGGGATGTAGCTGAGAGATGGAAAGCATATTTTCGACAGCTTCTAAATTGAGATAAACCCGAACTGCAGTTTGGTTTCCAGTACCCAATTACAGCCGATGCAGATTACCCCCACCTAACCTGGACGAGATAAAAACCAGAATCAGAACCCTTAAGCAGAGTAAGATAAAACTGCAGAAAGAATACACAGACTGATACGGGCAATATGGACCAAAGAAGAACTACCAGCATTTGGAAAACAGCTCTGATTTGTCCTATACATAAATAGGGCGACATACTGAAATGTGACAACTATCGAGGAATCGCGCTGCTTAACGTCTGCTATGAGATAATGTCCAGTTGCCTCATACATAGAACTGAGCCACTGGCGGAATCGGTGATTGGGGAGGTTTCCGGTCAGGGCGGTCAACAGTAGATCACATCTTCAATTTCCGGCATCTCACTGAGAAACTGAGTGAATACGATAAAGATCTGCGTATTTTATTGGTGTATACAACGAACGATAGGGATGTAGCTGAGAGATGGAAAGCATATTTTCGACAGCTTCTAAATTGAGATAAACCCGAACTGCAGTTTGGTTTCCAGTACCCAATTACAGCCGATGCAGATTACCCCCACCTAACCTGGACGAGATAAAAACCAGAATCAGAACCCTTAAGCAGAGTAAGATAAAACTGCAGAAAGAATACACAGACTGATACGGCAATATGGACCAAAGAAGAACTACCAGCATTTGGAAAACAGCTCTGATTTGTCCTATACATAAATAGGGCGACATACTGAAATGTGACAACTATCGAGGAATCGCGCTGCTTAACGTCTGCTATGAGATAATGTCCAGTTGCCTCATACATAGAACTGAGCCACTGGCGGAATCGGTGATTGGGGAGGTTTCCGGTCAGGGCGGTCAACAGTAGATCACATCTTCAATTTCCGGCATCTCACTGAGAAACTGAGTGAATATGATAAAGATCTGCGTATTTTATTCGTTGATTTTAAGAAGGCCTATTTTTGCTTACATCACAGGAGCCTGCTCAGCTGTTGAAGGGAGTTTGGCATAGCAGTGAAACTCAGCAGTCTGATAAAGATCTGTCTGAGCGAAACACGTGTAAAAGTGAAGATGGGAAATCGGGAACTGAGGAATTTGAAATCGTGACAGGACTCAGGCAAGGAGATGGGTTGTCCCCTATCCTGTCCAACTTTGCCCTCGAGAAGATCGTACGCGAGACCTTCCAAGAGAACGAAGGGATTGAAATCGAAGGAAAGAGACTGGCATACTTAGCCTATGCAGACGACATCTCTTCACTCTCTAAGTCTGAAGAGGAGTTGGATCAAATGACCAGAGCACTAAAGGAGGCTGCCAGAAAATTTGGGCTAAACATAAACGAAACCAAGACAGATGACCTCGTTATAACCCTTGGTCAAAGTCAGACTGCTGGTCATCTACAATCACTGCAGGTGAGAGACCAGTCCTACTAGAGTGCATGAATATAAATACCTTGGGGCACTTTTCACTGAGAACACGTCATGTGAAGCAGAGATCAATGCCAGAACACAAGCAGGAAACCGATCTTACCACGGCCTAGCACAACTGCTTCGGTCCAGATATCTCTCGAGACACTTCAAGATTCCATCATAAAAAAAAACCTGATCCAGCCTGTTGTTCTATATGGCTGTGAGACATGGAGTATCCGGAATCAGAACTTCCATTAGTCCCTTGTTTTTGAGAGAAAAGTGCTTCGAAAGATCTTCGGTCCGGTTCTGGATGCAGACACACGGGAATGGAGGATCAGACGCAACCAAGAGCTTGAGGAACTATACCAGCAGTCCAACACAGCAGGAACTGTCAAAGCCAAACAAATGCCGTTTGCCGACCATGTGGCCCGGATGGAATATCACAGATGGCCTCGGAAGCTCCTCGATTTCACACCTACGGGGAAGAGACCCCCAGGGAGACCCAAGAACTGTTGGAGGGATGGCCTCGATGAAGATTTAAACCAAGCATCAATAGATATGGACGGAAGGCGGATAGTAGCAATGGACAGAATACAATGGAGGAGGAAACTTGTAGCAGCGTGGGGTTCACTGGGCCTGGTCACGTAGAAGAAGAAGATACGCCCGAGGAAGGCTATACGCACATGTCGTTTTGCACACGGAATCATAGTTCTGTAGGCTCCTTCACTTAGGTGACGTGTAATCTGCGAAATGATTCTACCCTTTGATTGGATACTGTAACGTTGCATGCAGCCCAAAATTTATCTTCTTTAATTATTACTTGCTAAATAAGATATGAAATTGGAATTTGCTTGAGTGTAATGAGTTTGTCACAAACGTAGTCATTAGGAAGTGCTAATGAAAATGAACTGACATTAACATTTGAAACACAACAATCGTTATGAGCAGGCTGTATCACCTCGTGCGTTGATTTATTGTCATAAGTGAAGCCCCACGACAGTGACCCGCGCTGTCTGTGAAGAGAGCTCTAGACTTTCCAGCATCCAGCAAAGTGGTGTATTTACGGACTAGTCTTGACGCCAGCCAAAGAGGTTGTGTTCTTGCGGACTATGCGCCTACAGGTCTGGTCGAGCTAGCATCCAACAAAGACGCATTTTTTGCAACGAATCTGAATGCAATTCACTCCCAGTACACATTCATTTCCATACAAAAAATATGTTAATTATATCTGTGGATAGTTCTGCAAGTGTATTTGTAAATCTTCTATCGATGTGAAGAAACGATTTTGTGATGACTGTGGTTGCTGTTAATTTAATGAACGCGAAAGTCGTGAATAAAATTACTGGTATCCCTTTTGAAATTTTGACTACGTTACTTAATAGTCTGCCTGTGTATGAATATCCAAGTCACGTACAGTAAATGTTTCCTGACAAAAATCTAATAATCAAAATTTACATTTTGAGGCGGTATCGCTTTAGGTTTTCAGTCTATGTTCTAGTTCAATACTCAATTGTGTTATTTCCAAGTAACCATCTATTTGTTGCATATGAGAGACCGCGTTATTAGTGGGGCATGTCATCAGAAAACCACAATAAAGTAAGAGAGCTAAAACATGAAAGTCGCACAACTACAGTGGATGTGGCATTGTAGAAACGTAGTAATTACCCATAATAACGGATGTAGCTACATCATTCTCGTTTTGTCAAATATCACGCTTCATGCATTTTTTTGCACACCACACACCATAAACCTCAAGCTACTTTTATTTCACAAGTCCAATGATCTGGCGGTAATTCCAGAACCCCAAGACATGAAAATATCGGGTGATCAAAAAGTAAGTACAAATTTGAAAACTTAATAAACCACACAATAATGTAGATAGAGAGGTAACAATTGACACACATGTTTGAAATGACATGGGGTTTTGTTAGAACAAAAAAAAAAAGTTATCGGGCCTTTTTTCTTCGAGGAAATGGGTGATTCTGGTTTTGTAACTGGTACCGTGACGGGTGAGTGGTACGCCGATATGTTACAGAATCGCAACATCCCCAGCCTGCTGGAACGTACGATGTTTATGCAGGATGGCGCTCCACCCCATATTGTTAGACGCGTGAAAGATCTCTTGCGCGCGTCGTTTGGTGATGATCGTGTGCTCAGCCTTCATTTACGTCATGCTTGGCCTCCCAGGTCCGTAGACCTCAGTCCGTGCGATTGTTGGCTTTGGGGTTACCTGAAGTCTCAAGTGTATCGTGATCGACCGACATCTCTAGGGATGCTGAAAGACAACATCCGACGCTAATGCCTCACCATAACTCCGGACATTCTTTACAGTGCTGTTCACAACATTATTCCTCGACTACAGCTATTGTTGAGGAACGATGGTAGAGATATTGAGCATTTCCTGTAAAGAACATCATCTTTGCTTTGTCTTACTTTGTTATGCTAACTATTGCTATTCTGATCAGATGAAGCGCCATCTGTCGGAGAATTTTTTGAACTTTTGTATTTTTTTGGTTGTAATAAAACCCGATGTCATTCCAAGCTTGTGTGTCAATGTGTACCTCTCTATCTACGTTATTCCGTGATTTATTCAGTTTTCAAATTTATACTGACATTTTGATCACCCAGTATGTAACAGACGAAAGTAGTAAGTAACCTTATAGCAGGCATATGAAGTTGCTTAACAGACTGATTACCGTGGACACCGGATTAATCCACTTTAGAATGGACAGTGACACATACTAGAAATGCAAATTAGAAATTTAAAACACAGACTGGTGGAATGATGTCCTTCTTCACATTTACTGAGACTGTGGGGCCTACCCAGAAAAAATTGATTCAGTGTACTGTCGTGTTCTGAGTGACCTTACTTGGTATAGCTATTTATCAATCTTCTTTTATACTGAGATACATGTGGCACAATAATTCGTGGTTAGCTGATGTCTGAATTATTATTATTTCATTTTTGAGTTGCATTTAGACAGAGATGAGTAGCTTCTAATTATCTTGTTATTCCTTTTATTTGTTAAAAGATAGATGGGAGTGTTTATTTCACAGAGAGGCCAGGAGTAAAAGAGTGAACAAAAGTGTTGAAAGACCTGCAGATCCTATGTCTACATCACAGTCTAGTGCAAGTGATAGTTCTCATCAGTAACTCAACGAAGTGAGAACATTGTCTTGTGATACTCTTTGGAGTAGTGGATAGTCATGTGTAGAGCGATGAAGTTAATGATGGCTGCATTATGTGAGGACAGTAATTGGAGGGTACTGCTAAACATGTAGGCCGTTCTGAACCAACTGTCCTAATGATCCTAAATAAATATGAAAATTCATCAGTTGTTTCTGTTCCTCATCTGTCAGTAGAACTCAAGTAGCTATGCAAAGTGATGTTTCTTCTTCTGAGTGCGCTGCACCAAGAAATGATTTAGGGTCATTATTGAGCTCGTCCACGGCAACAGAAGGAGGTACCGTTACGAAATCGGAAGTTAACACTCTTATATTAAGAGAACAAATATCCAGAAATTACGAGAAGACAGGAAAGCAGGTAACCAAGAACTAGATAACAACACAGGGCTAGTTAGCACCGATGAATTAAAGAGGTAACTGGTAATTGTAGAAAACGATTGCAGTAAAGCACAGGAGAAAGAGGGATACCATAAAAGAATTAAAAACAGAAATCCAGAATTTTTAAGTAAGTTTGAATCCATTGGACAAGGCAGTTCAAGTAGATTTAATGAAACCAGTACTGAAATTAGACGAAATCTGTGATCTGAATATGATGAGAGACAGTGCTGATAGTAAGATTATTGTAATTAAAGGAAGTCAAATTGAATCAGTAGTAGATAAACAGAAAAATGTTTGCAGCACAATTTCAATGCCTTATGAGAAAAAGAGTCTAACGACGATTAGGAAATTTCAGATAGTATATAGACTGCTCGTACATAGGAAGTAGTACATCAGATTACGAAACAGCTAATCATGCCACTTCTCTGCAGAGTCTAGAGAAATAAGTAGAACTACTTAACCTCAGCACAGAGAATGAAACTGTGTTACTTGTCTCTTGGTAACATGTTTACGGGGGCGACTAATACTGAAACGTGTTTTGCGGCAGTAGTCCAGCAGACTGAAATCTGCAATGAAAAAACTTCTGAGGCCAGTATAAGGAGTTTTGCTGAAGGTTGTACTCCATATCGTAGTCCCGTATTTAAGATATCAGCTGTTTTAGCTACCAGGTGCTGCAAAACTCCACTTCTGACTCTGAGTCGATCACTAGACATAAATCTTATTTCGCTGTGTGGTGTCACTTTAAATGTGAAATGCTGTTAAATTTTAAAATGTTTAACGTGCGCTCCTAGTAACTTCTTCTTTGCAATATTTGAAAGATAATTTGAATGAACTCTTGGCAGAATTTTTTATGGCATATTATCTTATTGTGTATCGTTGGCATGATAGAGGTATATCACCGATTTTCCCTTACTATTTCGTGTTTAGTTTGCTGGGCGTCGCGCTGTTGTTCCCTAGTCACCAGAACCTTATATCGTTGTTCGTGACGTCCTATGAAATAAGGGACCCCTGTATATTTCAATAAATTCGGCAACGAATCCTCTATAGTACTCAACTGTTGAGGCTTTCGTGTCCACTTGTTGATATATTGCCTGTTGGCTTTTGTCTCGGGTCTCGTTTGCTCACCATGTTTTTGTTTAATATGTTTTCTTACATTCCGTTAGCACGAGTGTCTGGCATTGTCAGACAAGGCCGGAGATTGTATGTATCTGTAACGATAATAGGATCGTCGAACGTAAACAGTACTGCAGGTTGAGACAGGTGAAGAATTCGCAGGTGGTCGAGCACATGCTGTGTGAGAATTTTTCTTGCGTTATTTTATTGAGTGTTCCATAGTTGAAGCTATTGAGGAACGATATTTATGCCTTAGAAAACGAAATTGAAGCAAAAAAAATCTATCATTCCTTTCATTTCAGTCTCTTTTGATATAACAGAGGAGTAGACAGTCCAGGCAGCAGGGATCATTTGTGCTCCGTTCGGGTAAATGTATCGAGGACGTAACATAAGATAAATTTTGCTCGTTTCAAGTTCGATGGAGGCCGTTTTCGTTGTTTACCGTTGTGGTCCACGTCAGTGCATCCGAATATTGTCAAATGTGATGAACTTGCACCATTCCATCCTCGAAATTGATTAGTATTCAGTTGGCAATGTGAGGGGGAGGGGCAAAAAAGAAAGGAAGGAAGGAAGATTAAGGTTTGTTATACTATCGATGGTGAGACCAGAAGCTAAGATCAGGGAGAATAAGGAAGGAAATTGACTGTGCCGTCTCAAAGGACGTATTCCAGCATTTGCACGAAGAAACGCACGGGTTGCTCCTGGTTATGGAGCCAGGGCGCTTCCACCATTTATGTACCAGGAGGTAATATGGATCGAGTACTGGATGTTAGAAAGGGGCACTGACACATTAAAATTTTATTAGTACTAAACATAAAACTAATCATAAACATGAACTAAACATAAAACTAAACAGAGAAATTATGAAATCATTAGTCACAACCTTGCTTTTTGCGTACACTTTCTGTGGATTATACATCCCAGTGGATATTTAGCAGATAACTTTCAATTAAATAATCGCAGAAACTCACAACTAAATAGAACTACTTCCTTTTAAAATCTTAATTTACATGAAATTACTTAATCAAAAAATGTAAAAAGCATAATTAAAATTTACACTTTTGAAAATTACTTGAAACTGCTTGATCAGAAAAACCGTAAAAGCATAATAATTATTTACAGAACTTAGTATAACAGGCACAGTTCTCTATTAACCATGGAATAGTAATCAAGAAACACTAGTGTTACTAGCTCCCGATGTGGACTTGCTTGTTGACGGAAATTAGCGTACACAGTTATTATTGTGAGAATTGTTTTACGTTCTACGGTGTGCTTAAAAGAGCAAATTACTTTTGTTCCATTTATGGTACAGCTTTCACGGGTGTTCATGCCAGCTAAGTTTGAGAATGGTCAGTGACTGAAACTAGTAGTGAATTGTGCAAAATAAATGACGACTGATGGTTTTACCGTGAATTTTAACAATTTCCTACTAACTTTTGATCTGAAAGCTAGGGGCTCGGTAAGAGTGGTAGCAACGCGCCGAATAGCATTAGATTGCTCTGTGAGTAATGTTTTAGTCCATTAGTTTACCTTATTCACAGGCCAAGTGCTGAGAGAAACGTACTTGCTATTGCTCATTTCCTCGTCTGCAAATAGATATTAATAGTGAATTTTGTGTTTTAATAATTATGGTTCCTTATTGCACCGAGTTACCTCTTCCCAAGTCTATAAATCATATTGTTGTAGGTTTCCTTCCGGCAGCCAACAGTCAAGTCGTTGTAATGGCAGAAGCGTCGTAGTTTGGGGGAAACTTGGCAGCGATAAAAGTAACGTCTACAACTTCGAATATCTGAGCTGTCTAATAACTTAGAAAATTGTGAACTGCCAAATGATGCTTCACTGATTACTTTTTTGTGATAAGAATGTTTAATTTTCTATCTAAAATTTGACTAACATATGACTCCAGCTAAAACAAAAGGGTATTAAAGATATTGTATGCGCTACACCAAACATTTTAATTAATATAATATTAATAATTAATTATTTATAATTAATTAATTCTTTAAAATAATAATTAATTCTTTGAAATATCAACTATTATTTTATGACAGATCAAATTAATCCATCCCTCTATGTACTCCGATATGTCATTTTCAGTTTCAGTGGTCAGCCAAAGGTCCAGATGCAGCCATCGTTTGAAGTTTTCTAATGTTAATTTCTTTTCTCTACATTGAACAGCATGTTGAAAATAGTGTACGAAGTATTCAGTGCCTGCAACAACAGAATTTGCATTAGGTAAGGTGAAAGCATACTAGTTATACTTTAGAATACAAACAAGGAAGTACATCGATGATATTAGAAAAAATATTACAAATGGAGTAGAGCAACGCAGGATGCTAGGCTATGACAACGCCGCGACCCTTACTCCGCACAAAATTTAATTTCTTCTCTGAATATGGCCTCGCAGCTCTGCTAATTTGTACAGCGAAATGTTGGGAATTCATGTCTACTTTCGACGTGTTCCCGTCTGAACACATAGTTTACTTACTATCACGTGCTAGATGTCCTAATTTCCTGAAAAAAAAAAGACTACTAACTGAATAAATTTGATCGAAATGGTAATTGACAGTCAAACGTTCGGCGAAGTTTCCTTCCTGTGAAATTAACACCATTCATCGTCCCTACGTGATGTACATGACGAAAGAGAAAAGACACACATACATATGCTGAAGAGCCAAAGAAAGTGGTACAGGCATGCGTCTTCAAATACGGAGACATGTAAACCGGTAGAATACACTGCTGCGCTCGGCACCGCCTGTGTGAGACAAGTCTCTGGTGCAGTTTTTAGATAGCTTACTGCTGCTACAATGGCAGGTTATCAAGTTTTAAGTGAGTCTGAACGAGGTGTTATAGTCGGCGCACGAGTTATGGGACACAGCATCTCCGAGGTAGCGATGAAGTTGGGATTTTCCCGTACCACCATTTCACGCCTGTACCCTGAATATCAGGAATCCGGTAAAACATCGAATCTCTGACATCGCTGCGACCGGAAAAAGATCATTCGAGAACAGGGCAGACGGCGACTGAAAACAATCGTTCAGCGTGACAGAAGTGCAATCTTTCGGCAGATTGCTGCAGATTTCAATTCCGGGCGATCAACGAGCGTCAGCGTGCGAACCATTCAACGAAACATCATCGATATCGGCTTTCGGAGCCGAAGGCTCACTCTTGTTCCCTTGATGAATGCACGACACATAGTTTTACGTCCCACCTGGGCCCGTCAACACCGACATGGACTGTTGATGACTGGAAACATGTTGCCTGGTCGGTGGAGTCTGGTTTCAATTTGTGTCGAGCAGATGGACGTGTACGGGTATGGAGACAACCTCATGAATCCAAAGACCCTGCATTTCAGCAGAGGACTGTTCAAGCTGGTGGAGGCTTAATAGTGGGGGGTGTGCATCCGGAGTGATATGGGATCCCTGATAGGTCTAGATACGACTATGACAGGTGATACGTACGCAAGCTCTAAAATGATTCAAATGGCTCTAAGCACTATAGGACTTAACATCTGAGGTCATCAGTCCGTACGTAAGCATCCTGTCTGATCACCTGCATCCATTCATGTCCATTGTGTATGCCGACGGACTTGGGCAAATCCAGCAGGACGATGCGACACCCCAAACATCCAGAATTGCTACAGAGTGCCTCCAGGAATACTCTTCTGAGTCCCCAGACATAAGCATTAATGAGCATATCTGGGATGCGTTGCAACGTGTTGTTCAGAAGAGATCTCCACCCCCTCGTACTCTTACGGATTGTACATCTACATACATACTCAGCAAACCACTGTGAAGTACGTGGCTAAAGGTGCTTTCCACAGCGTCACATATTAGATTTTTCTTCCCGTTCCATTCTCCTATGGAGTGGAGGAAAAACGGCTGCTTACATACTCGTGTGCGCACTATAATTGGACTAATTTTCCCTTCGCCGTCCCTAAGGGAGCCACAAGCGGGCGCTTAACATATTCCTAGCCGGCCGAAGTGGCCGTGCGGTTAAAGGCGCTGCAGTCTGGAACAGCAAGACCGCTACGGTCGCAGGTTCGAATCCTGCCTCGGGCATGGATGTTTGTGATGTCCTTAGGTTAGTTAGGTTTAACTAGTTCTAAGTTCTAGGGGACTAATGACCTCAGCAGTTGAGTCCCATAGTGCTCAGAGCCATTTGAACCATTTAACATATTCCTAGATTCTTCACTTGATTGCGGTTCTTAGCACATCCGTGATGGTCTCCCATGGGTCAAACCGTCCTAACAGATTCGTGCCAATTCGTCCATCTGTGTGTATGTTCAATATCTCCTAATAGTCGTATTTTGTACTCCAGCATACTTTAGAAATACTCTACAATGAGTAGCAAGCTATGTCCTTTTTAAACTGGTAGCGTTTTCCCAGTAGCCTTCTGACACTTACGTGATATTTCAACCTCACTTCCTCTCAATTTGATACATCCAATTACTTTAAGAGTTGATTGATTTCAGTTGTGTGTTATTAATATTGTACTCATAGGATACTACCTTTACCCTTGTTGTTTTATGTTTCTCGACATTTTAGCAAGATGATAATTATTTCGCCACTTTAAAATATTACCAAGGTCTGACGACACGTTTGTGTATCTTTCAGCGGTTATTATTTCACTACTTCTTTATACACGGAAGAGCCAAAGAAACTGGTACACCTGCCTAATATCGTGTACGGACCCCGCGAGCACGCAGAAGTGCCGCGACAGTACGTGGCAAGGACTTGACTAATGTCTGGAGTAGTGCTGGAGGGAACTGACACCATTAATTCTGCAGGGCTGCCCATAAATCCGTAAGAGCACGAGGGTGTGGAGATATCTTCTGAACAGCACGTTGCAAGGCATCGAAAATATGCTCAATAATGTTCATGTCTGGGGAATTTGGTGACCAAAGGAAGTGTTTAAACTCAGGAGAGTGTTCCTGGAATAACTCTGTAGTAATTCTGGACGTGTGGGATGTCACATCGTCCTGCTGGAATTGCCGAATTCTGTCGAACGATCAATGGACACGAATGGATGCAGATGATCATAAAGGACGTTACCTACGTGTCATCTCTCAGAGTCGTATCTAGACGTATCAGAGGTTCCATATCACTCCAACTGCACACGCCCCACACCATTTCAGAGCCTCCACCAGCTTCAACAGTCCACTGCTGATATGCACGGTCCTTGGATTCATGAGGTTGTCTCCAGACCCGTACACGTTCATCCGCTCGATACAATTTGAAACGAGACTTGTCCGACCAGGCAACATGTTTTCAGTCACCAACAGTCCAATTATGTTGTTGACGGCTCCATGCGACGCGTAAACTGTGTGTCGAGTAGTCATTAAGGGTACATGAGTGGGAGTTCGGCTCCGAAAGCCCATATAGATGATGTTTCGTTGAATGGTTCGCACGATGACACTTGTTGATGGTCCAGCATTGAAATGTGCAGCAATTTGCGGAAGGGTTGCACTTCTGTCTCGTTGAACGATTCTCTTCAGTCGTCGTTGGTCCCGTTTTTGCGAGATCTTTCTCCGGCCGCAGCAATGACTGAGATCTGATGTTAGCCCGGATTACTAATATTCAAGGTACACTCGTGAAATGGTGGTGCTGGAAAGTCGCCACTTCATCGCAACCTCGGAGATGCTGTGTCCCATCGCTCGTGCGCCGACTACAACACCACGTTCAAACTTACTTTAGACTTGATAACCAGCCATTGTAGCAGCAGTAACCAATCTAACAACTGCTCCGCAGATGCCGACCGCAGCGCCGTGTTCTGCCTGTTTACATATACCAGTATCTGAAGATGCTTGGGACTTAAGTAGAAATAACTGTGTCATCCGCAGAAAAACTGAGGTTCCTGTTAATTTGCTGTGCAAGGTCTTCATAAAAACAGCTAGGAACAATTACAGAGCACATTTTTTATTGTGACTGGCTTCAAAGGTACACTGACTATTCTGAAAACCCCTAAATCTGTGTCGAAAATGCATTCGGGATTATTCTATGAGGCTCTTGTAACCATACTTCTAAGAAAACTCTATATCTTTAATGTCACAACACTTAAACTGAAAAAAATGTTATTGCGATTAATATAAGGAGCGATCAAAAAGTTTCCGTTAGGAGGCCGCACAGTCTAGAATCGGCATGACAGTCAAGAAAAGTCACCATGAGTACTGAGGAAATCATACCAACGACGCACCAGGCTGAAAATACCCGTTTGGTAAAAACACCGTCACCTGTTGTGTAATGAAGTCCTTGACTTTCTGCTGCACATCCTCGTTCGTTAGAAATCGGCCTCTTTCCAGGGCCTTTTTTAAGAGACCGAAGGCGTGATAATCGCATGTGGAGAGATCAGAAGTATAGCGTGGGTACTCGCATGGCTCCCACTTGATGTGGCGTAACTTCTGAGTTGCGATATCTGCGATACGTAGCATCTTGAGCTGAATCGCGACCAGCATGGAACTAGGCGCACCATTCCACAACGGTACTCTTAGACAGAAATTGTAATGTAATACGGGTAATGTTTGGAAAATAATAAATGCAGGATCGTTTCTGCAATGTTCCACTCCGAAATGGTTCAGATGGCTCTGAGAACTATGGGACTTAACATCTGAGGTCATCAGTACCCTAAACTCAGAACTACTTAAACCTAACTAACCTAAGGACATCACACACATCCATGAACGAGGCAGGATTCGAACCTGCGACAGCAGCAGCAGCAGCAGCACGGTTCCGGACTGAAGCGCCCAGAGCCGCTTGGCCACAGCCGCCGGCCAGGAATGTTCCACTCCGAATAGCATGACAAGTGATGACTGTTGGGGAAGTTCACTAGGTGTTTAGCACGAGTATTTAATTCGTTGGAAACTATTAAGATACTTTTGACAGGGAGCAGCCTAGTGTAAAATGTTATTTTACGTACTTTACCATCAACTCATGATGAACAACTATAGTCATCATTTTTAATAATTACGTTTCTTACTTATGATTTTCATTCGTTTTTTCAGACTTTGTTTCCGAGTAGTACATTACTTAAAATTGGAAATAATGCCATGAAGTTAATATGCGTTCAACAACAATTCATTTATTTCACAAACAGTTCTCATCCGTGAAATGACACGTTTTGTTCCAACGGCAAAGAGGAAGTGCTCCTGTCACAAAAAAAATGAAAATCATCGAACTCAATGGTTTTCATAGATAGTGCCCCCTTGTCATGTGCACATGCGAGTTACATGGACAAAAGGACAAACATGTTCCTTGACGTTCGTCATGAAAAAATAATTCTAAGTGTTTTTACTTGCCTACTGTGCAAGATACTGTACAACATGCTGCCCATACACATTCTTCATTCTCTGGTGGATGTCTACCGGTGTTGGCCGTTCGGAATACAATAAAAGAACATCAGAAAGTTGGCCATGTTTGAACACATTTGGTACTAACCTTCTCATTTACCACACGAAGGCTACACCAGGTCCTTTCCTCTGTGTCGGTGCTAATATACACGCATCTGAGTCGGGCTCCATTGCAAATACGTGCTCGTTGTCGGTGCTAATATACATGCACCGGAGTCGGGCTGTATTGCAAATACGTGCTCAGACGGAAACTTTTTGATCGACTATAATATGTTCACCATTAATACTTCTTTTATTTTTATTATTACTATAATTACTACAATCGTAATGCATCACTCATATTCTCTGCTGAGTGTAATTTTAATTGTAAAAAGAAATTCTAGTGACTCCTAGTTAGATGTAAGAGATGTCATAAACACCCTAACTTTTTCTAATAAAGTAAAATTCATAAAGAAATAAACAGTGCGTTCTATGGGCATAGCAAGTAATGCGGTTATTAAAACAGTACGAATTACGTTGTTCGTCCACCGATTTGAACCTTGTAATGACCCGCCTACTAATTAAAAATATAAGCGGAATTGAACAGAAAACGCTCAACGTTGCCCTGTTTTACTGAGTGCCTTTTTTAAACTGACAAAAGGACGCATTTCTCTGAACGCTCCGAAACATTGTGGTAATCATTCATCTGTCTAACTGATATCGCCGGCCGGTGTGGCCGTGCGGTTCTAGGCGCTTCAGTTTGGAACCGCGTGACCGCTACGGTCGCAGGTTCGAATCCTGCCTCGGGCATGGATGTGAGTGATGTCGTTAGGTTAGTTAGGTTTAAGTAGTTCTAAGTTCTAGGGGACTGATGACCACAGATGTTAAGTCCCATAGTGCTCAGAGCCATTTGAACCATTTTTAATTGATATCTTTTGTTTGCTTGCAGGTACGTGGCACCTACTGCTCAGCTCGACTGGAGTTATCGTCAGTATGTATTTCTGTTTAGTTTTGACTTTCATAAACTTTGGCATTAGCTAGCGAGATAAAATGGAACTAACACATGGAATATTGTAATGTATTTACATCGTTTTTTATGACAAAGCACAGATGACGCAAGTATCAGAGATCCATTAACTTACGAAAACCTTTATCGCTTCACATGTGAGGATTTTACGAAAAGGAAATTAATGAGGTCACGGGAGGGGGGATATTAAACGATTATAAAACGCTTTGTGTACAATCCCATACAAGAAAAGACTCAGCTTCATTATTTAGTCTCCACTGAAATTGTGTAAGAGAGTCAGATAGACATTTTTCTCAGGTTTTCCTGACTAAGCTGGCATCGTGCTATATCAGTGCCAGTAATTTGGTTTGTTGTTTTGTCTTGAGTCAGAAGAATGGTTTGCCGCAGCTGTCCAGGTTAGTTAATCCTGTCCTACGTTCTTCATCTCTGGATAACTGCTGCAACCTGACTATACCCACATACGTATGACTCCCTATAATTTTTACCATCAGCACTTCCCTTCATTACCAAACTAACTATCTATTGATGCATCGTGTTCTATCGTATCAATCGATCCGTCCTGTTAGTCAAGTTGTGGCACAAACTTCTGTTTCCCCAATTCGATTTAGTACCTCCCCATTAGTTATGCGACATTTCCATCTAATCTTCAGCTTTTCCGTAAAGCACCAGAATTCGAAAGCTTCTATTCTCTTCTTGTATCAGCTGTTTCTTTTGTCCACGTTTCACTTCAGTACAAGGCTAAATTTGAGACAAATATGTTGAGAAAAATTTCCTAACACATTAGATTTGCATTCGAAATCAACAAATTCCTCTTTTTCAGAACACATTTGTATCATTTTTACATCAGCTCTCTTCAGTTATTTTGTTGCCGGTACAGCTCATCCACTACCTTTAGTGTCTCATTTCTTAATCTAATTCCCTCAGCATTGCGTGATTTAATTGGACTACAGTATATTAACTTTGTTTTACTTTTGTTCATATTCGATATTCATCTGAACGATCTCTTTTCAAGACACTATCCACTCCATTCGGCTGCTCTTGCAGCACCTCTGCCATCTGCGACAGTATTACTGTATCACCGCCAACCTGATAGCTTCCATTTCGTCTCCCTGAACGTTAATTCTCTTTCCAAATATTTCCTATGTTTCCTTGTCTGCTTGCTCAATGTGCAGACTGGACAAAAGGGGAATAGGCTACACTCCTGTCACTCCATTCACGAGTACTACTATTTAAAGTCTTCACTTATAAGTTAGTGTGATTTCTGTACAACTCGTAAAAGACTTTATCCACACTACCTTCAAAATTTTAAAGAGGTAGTCTAACTATGAACGTCAGAATCTATCTATAAATCTACGAATGCAGTAAGTGATGGCTTGCCTTTCTTCAGCTTATCTTTAAGGGTAAGGCGTCCTGTGTTTCTACGTTTCTCTGGAGCCCAAATTTATCCTTTTATGGATCTACTTCCGCCAGTTTTCCCATTCTTCTGTAATTGGTCTCAATATTTTGCAATAATGAGTTACTAAACTGATGGTTTGGCAGCATTCACACCTGTAATCACATGCCTTCTTTGGAGTATCAATTTTTACGCTCGTCTTGACGTCTAAAGGTTTTTCCCTATGTCGTATACCTTGCACACCTGATGCAATATTTCTGGCTGGCTCTACCAAGGATTTCAATAATTCTGTGTGAATGTCGTGTGTACAAGGGATATTGTTACTACTCAGGTCCTTCAGTGCTCTGTCAAATTCTTCTCGCTGTGTCTTACATCCCATCTCACGTTCCTATTCTTTTCATTCTTTAATATGCCTTGTGTCCAGTTACGTTTTCCAGTTCTCTGTTAAATTCTTCTCACAATCTCATATGTCCCATCTCATCTTCACTTATTTTACTTTCTACAACATTGTCCTCGAGTTTGTTTCCCTTATATAGGGTTTCCATTGATTGCTTCCACCTTCAAATTTTTTCTTCATATCTTAGTACCGGGCTGCTTTCTGAGTTATTGATATTCATACAGCTGCTTCCATCTTTCTCCCTAAGGTACCTCGTTCCTATAGGTGGCATCTATATTTCCTCTATCGTGCATGTGTCTACAATCCTGGATTTATAGTGTAGCAGTTCACATTTACATACCTAGCGTTTTCTGTCGCTTTCATTTTTAGCTGTCTATATATTCTTTCGTCTGTTTCATGTACTGCATCTTTATATATTCTTCTTTCAGTAGTTAAATTCAATATCTCTTGTGTTATTCAATGACTGCTAGTGACCCTTGCCTTTTATGTAGGTGATCCCCTGCCACCTTTAAAATTCATCTCTCAAAGCTACCCATTCGACTTCTGCAGTATTTCTTTCTTCTCTTTCAGTGAAACTTTGCCTAATGCTTCCTCTGAAACTGTCAACAAGTATTAGACCTTCAGACTGTCTAGGTCCTATGTCTTTAAATTTTAAAGTCTACATTTATATTTTTAAAAATCCATTAGTAAAGCGAAACAAAATAAAAAATCAAATTTCTGTGATTTGCATTTCGCCAATCGTAACGAATAAAGCATCTTATATACCGTATTAAAAGAGTCTTCGTGCAGCACAATGCTGGGGCAGTAATTTCACGTGCAACAACATTGCAACTGCGTTATATTATCTCTGGAATCGAGCGCGCCGAGAAGTACAGAGCGTTTCAAAAAGGACTGCACAACTTTAAAAATTCAGAAATATGTATTGAAAGAAGATATAGAGCTAGATTTAGTGTTATTTTCTAGTGAAACACATGAATTTTTTTTAACTTAAAACAAAAATGTTGTATGTGGCTTCCGATGGTTATCGGGCACAAATCCCATCAGAAGTCAATTTCTTCTCAAACTCGCTTTAGCATTACAGGTGTCACTCCCTCAGTGGTGACGTAAATTCTTGCTCTAAGTTCAGGTAGAGCAGCCGGCACAGGAGGTACAAACACGATGTCCTTGGGGGGCATGCAATTGGCGCATCATGGCCAATCCACTGACCTAGAAAGCATTTATGCCACTGGGAAACTGTAGGCCTACTAGGAAGATCTTTAGCGTACTTGGTATGAACTGTTGTTGCTGACATCAATTGTTCAAACCAAAACACACAACTAGCACGCTCGGATTCAGTGAAGGCAGCCATCTTTAACGCAAATGCCGCTAGCGCTCCTTACGGGGCGATTTGGCACTAGAGAACTACTTCATGGTTTCCCTACAGATTGACACTACAATCATGTCTGCAGATTGTCCTTTTTTGAAAGACCCTGTATGCAGAGAGTAATTACTTTCTGTGCAAAAAGAGTATTATCATGGGCGCTAGTTTTTGCTGAAGCAATGCAGACCAAAAAAAGATATTGTGCGTTATACTTGCCAAGAGTGGTTGCTTGATACAAGAAAGTCGTCCGTGTAAAACGGTCTTAAACCGCCACGATGTAATGAGACCTGATTGCTGAACTGTGTATCATATCATCACACCCCACCCCTATTTTAGTGCCCACTTACACGTCGCTTGATGGGCGCAACAAAGTGTGCACTAAAGCGAACGGGGGAAGTCGCGCGTGGTTCGACGCACCTCAAAGCATACGTCACTACTGCACGCACAGAGAGCTTCAAACGATGATAGAGTTAAGTGATGAAAGGAAATGAGTAGTTTCCACTTTCTCTGTGTCCTCTGTAACATTAATGGTGATTCAGAGGCGCAAACCGATGTCATTTCATGCAATCTGCATTGTTATATGTCGTATTCAAAAACCACGCATGAATTTCAGATTTCCTCGGCGAAATTATTGATCCTAAAGAAAAATTGAACAATAAGTTTCCGATGGAGGTCACGGTTTTCGAGATATTCAACAGAAACATACAAAAGTGAGGTTCAAATGCACTTCCACGCACTTACCTCAGCAGTCAGGATTTCTAGGACGTTATTCGTGGTACTGCATTCTAACATTGCACAGAAATTTCCGACTACATGAACTGTTATCGATATTCAACCCTGTTTGGTCCCTATTGATTGGGCTTATACGCCACCAGCATAATCGTCTATTTTGTTAACTTTGTTAATTTAAACATGTTCGTGGGGGTAATGAAAAACCGACCTTTGTAAACGTTACGCTGAAACTAGTTAGGTTGACAATTCGATCAAATCTTAACCCTTACAAGCACATTAGTTTCGTAGTCAGAAGACCTGATGAATGCAATGATGCAACTGTTTATTTTATGTTGTTAAAATTGACGAAACTGTTACGTCAATGAAGACAAGAACGGTCTAATGTGAGAAATAATTAGCGCAGTAGAAAATTTTTGTACTGCGGTGCGAAGGAGTGCGAGTGAGTGTGGAAGTGGGTGGGGCGTTTCAAAGCCAGTTGTGTAGGCTTTTCTTCACTAACTCGAAAATCACTGCCAGTAATCAAAAAGTATCCCAGTGTCAAATTTCATAAGAAACGGTCGTCTTAATTCTTTTTGCGTGAGAGAGAGGGAAAATATGAAAATTTCATGCGTGGTTTTTCAAGGCCAGGTATAATATTGCGGGCTGTATAAAACTACATGTGTAGGAGAGGCTGATTCACACTGTGTGTGTGTGTGTGTGTGTGTGTGTGTGAGAATTCCTATGAGACCAAACTGCTGAGATCATCGGTCCCTAGACTTACACACTACCTAAACAAACAACACGCACACCCCCATGCCTGAGGAAGAACTCGAACCTCCGGCGCGAGGGGCCACGCAATCCGTCACTTGGCGTCTCGAACCGCGCGGCCACTCCGCGCAGCGAATCACCGTGTTTACCGCGGCAGTGGACAACACAAAATAAAGGAAACATTCGTTAAGAGTGACCAGATGTTAGAAGAAGGGAGGCTTGACTTTTCTTCGAAAATAACATGTTGTAGAGGACTAGCGTGGCTTTAGAACCTGAATGATTATGAACGTGTCATTGTCGAGTCATACAAGATCTCGTGCAACAAAAATTAATAAAGCAGGACACTTATCATTAAGTCAAGTACTCTTTTTTAGTGTTTCCGTCTACTCCTAAAGAGACCATCCCACTGGTTCAAATGGCTCTGCGCATTATGGGACTTAACATCTGAGGTCATCAGTCCCCTAGAACCTCGAACTACTTAAACCTAACTGACCTAGCGTCTAGAACCGCTCGGCCACCGCGGCCGGCCATCCCACTGGTGAATCGAAGTTCGTCAGAGAACGATACTTCATGTAAGTAAACAGCTCTGGTGCTAATATCTCTGGCACACGGACGTCCACGATGCTCTCGCTAAGTTAAGCGTTTAATACTGAAATAAGAGCTAATTTAGTTAATATTGCATTTTAGACTAGTGCATTTACTTCTTCGCCAGGCTATCTATTGAACGTTTCGCTTTTCAGAGTGTAGTCAGATCGAAAAGAAAGTATCTCGTAAAGGCTGATAGTAGTTAATTTTGTTTACATTTAGGCATAAATTTCGGGCGAGTGTAAATCTCTATTTTTTTATTTTTTTATTTTTTTACTAGGCTTAGCGGCTCAAAGTTAAATTAATTCTTGTCTGTCATACAGACTTTCGGTAGTTAATTAGAACTTTCGAAAGTAAATTTAAAAGTTTTTTTTTTCATTAGCGTTTAGTTACCTATTATTACAGGCTACGGAACTTCCGTGATCTTGTGGCAAGTTATTTTCTGCTTTTGTGTAAATTTTTTTTATCCATCCATGTGTGACAAATGTGACATGGACAAAATAGGAGCAGAAACTGGGCACACAAATGTAGGGTTTGTGGAGATATTTCAGCGGAGCAATCAGCACTGCGTAAACTGTGCTGTAAGGCATGTTAACACTGAGGTGAACAGGACGCTCCAGGCACCAGCAAATTGTCACATGAGTTTTGTTCCTGTTGATGCTATTGGCAGGTGGGGATACACTACACATGGCCTGCACCTAAATAGGAGGGGGAAAGATAAGTTAGTTTCTCTGTTAGCACATACTGTAAGGAGGGCCACAGTCACACAAGGGATGATCCCTGTGGTTAATGGGACCAGGCAGACAGATTTTTTAGGTTAAGCCGAAGTCCATACAGACAATAATCAAGAAAAATAGGATAAAAAAGCTTCATGTACAGTAAATAGGAATAAAGCTAAGGTTAGTATCAATTTAGTACATCAAAAAATCTGGGGAATAAAAAATCAAGTAAGTGAGCAGTTAGTGTGTCAAGACGACCTCAAAAACAAGAATGAGATTGATATATTTTGTCTGTCTAAACGCCATGTAACCGTGGAGATGGAAAGTGTCAGTAATATGGGTATAATTCAGCATCTTACACTTCCAGATCTAGTATGGATAAAGGAGGAGTTGCCATTTACACAAAACAATGGTATAAGTACAAAACAGTAGAAGTGTGTCGATCATCACTTTGAAGTTTATGCATGTGAACTACAGCTACATAATGTAGTGTTGGTATTAGCAACAGTGTACTGGTCCCCATTAGGGGACTGGAAGCTACTCATAAAAACGTTTGACTCCCTGTTATGCCATCTGTCAGACAAAAACAAGAAGTTATTAAACTGTGGTGATTTTAGTGTAAACGTTCTAAGTAATTCTGATAGGAAAAGTGAACTAGAAGTGTTATTAATGACATATTTAGAATCAGTGATCGATTTCCCTACACATATAGCTCAAGACAATAGCTAATGTGTAGTAGGTATTGTATAGTAGTTAATGTATTTGTGCAGCAAGAGGATTTAAAACTAACGCATGCTTTCCCTGAGATAAATGGATTATCAGACCATGATACACAACTGCTTATCTTACAAAGCTTGGCAGAGTGTGCAGTCGCCCGCATCTCGTGGTCGTGCGGTAGCGTTCTCGCTTCCCACGCCCGGGTTCCCGGGTTCGATTCCCGGCGGGGTCAGGGATTTTCTCTGCCTCGTGATGGCTGGGTGTTGTGTGCTGTCCTTAGGTTAGTTAGGTTTAAGTAGTTCTAAGTTCTAGGGGACTGATGACCATAGATGTTAAGTCCCATAGTGCTCAGAGCCATTTGAACCATTAGCAGGGTGTACAGTTCAGAAACCATTAAGTAAAAGTGTAAGGCTCGTCAACACCGATCTATAGAGAATTTCAGAGAAAGTTGAAATGTCAATAGGGAAGATGTATATTATGCGTGAAATGTCAATGATAAATGCAACATATTTCTTGATAAATTATATCCCTTTTTGAACACTGTTGCCCCAAAAAGAATTACTAAATGTAACCCCAAACACCTTTCAAAGAAACCTTGGATCACTACAGGTATTAAAGTGCCTTCTGGAAGGAAAAGAAAATTATATCAGGCAGCAAGAATTAGTAAAGACACAGAAATAATTTTACACTATAAAAATTATTGTAACATACTGACAAAAGCTGTCAGAAAAAAAACCATATGTATATTAGAGATGAAATTAACAACGCAGGTAACATAATCAAATCATTATGGAATGTTGTTAGAAGAGAGACAGGACAAGTAACCACTGAGGTAGATAGTATTACTATTAAAGAGAATTAGACCATCTTAACCAGGAGTATACAAGTAGCTAATGTATTTAACAACCATTTCCTAAGTGTAGGTGAAAACATTGGTGGGAATAGTTCAAAAGAAACAGCCAAGCGGTATTTGGAAGAGTCAGTTTTGATAAATCCCAATGAGATTAATTATCATCTAACAAAGGTCTTGTGAAATAAGGAAAATCATTAAGTCTTTGAAAATAAATTTTCTGTTGGAGTAGATGATATCTCTAATAAGATATTAAAACAATGTGGAGTAGTTGGAGCTGAATTTCTGAGTCACATATGTAATGCATCACTAACTCAAGGTATTTTCGCAGACAGGTTAAAAATGCCATTGTGAAGCCTCTCTACAAAAAAGGGGCACTACAGATGTTAATATTTACCGGCCAGTATCCTTGCTCACAGCATTTTCAAAAATTGTCGAGAAAATAGTGTACACAAGAGTGGTTAGCCATCTCAGAAGTAATGGGATACTTAGTAAATCACAATTTGGATTTAAAAATGCAGTTCCACTGAGACAGCAATATACAGTTTTACTGCCCACATAAAATGTCACCAATAAGGATTTTCGATGACTTACCCAAAGCGTTTCATTGTGTGAACCTTGACATTATGTTATAGAAACTACAATTCTATGGTATAAATTTAACAGCGTACGAGTGGTTTAAGTCGTATCTACAGAACAGGAAGCAAAAGTTTCTCTACTTGGTTTAAGTGATTTAAGGAAGTTTCCCACTTCATCTAACTGAGGTGAAATTACATTAGGTGTTCTGCAGGGTTCGATCGTGGGTCTCCTTCTGTTCTTGATATATGTGAATGACCTCCCTTTTATCTGAAACAGGAAGCTAAACTGACACTGTTTGCTGATGATACAAGCATCATTATTAATCGAGTGAAAGAAACTCCAATAGAAGATGACGCAAATAATGTCTTTGGAAAAGTTATTGATTGGTTTTCTGCGAATAGGGTTGCTCTCAACTTTGAAAAAAACAGTATATCCTATTTTGTACTGCAAGGAATACAGTTCCTTCAATAAATGTAACACATCAACAGAAGTAAGTAGCCAGGGTAGAGCATACAAAATATTTGGTGTACATATAGATGAGAATCTTAATTGGTAAATTCATATTTTGGATCTCCTAAAGCGACTAGGATCAGCAAGTTTCGCAATCAGAATAATTGCAAATGTTGAGGATATACAAATTAGCAAGCTAACATAAATTGCATAGTTTCACTCTCTGATGTCATAGGAAATAATATTTTGGGGTAGCTCAGCACTTAAGCAAAAAGTATTCACTGTTCAAAAGAAAGTGGTTAGAATAATGTGTGGGGCTCATAGTGGCACATCTTGTAGGTATCTCTTTAAAATGCTAGGAATTCTTATAACAGCCTCACACTACATTTATTCAGTAATAAAATTTGTTCTGAGCAATATGTACCAATTTATAAACAACAGTGACATTCATGATTATAATACCAGAGGAAAGAAAGACTTACACTATCCTCTACTTATCCTATATTTGGCAGAGAAAGAGGTAAAATATGCCGCTGTAAAACTTTTCGATAAATTACCAGATGAAATAAAATGTCTGACAGACAGCAGTAACAGTTTTAAAAATAAATTGAAATGATATCTCCTTGACAACTCCTTCTATACCATAGATGAAGTTTTGAGTAGGGATCAATAATTCAGTGGGCATGATATATTTTGTACCATTTAAGGGCATGGGGTAGGTAACAAAAATTTCAAGCTTTTTTTTAAATTTTCATTCATGTGTGCGTTTCTTATGCACTTGACACATTCCACATTGTAACGGTTACCGTGAGATTTGTCAATGGAACACGTAACTCACTGAAACTTCCTGGCAGTTGAAACTGTGTGCCGGACCAAGACTCGAACACGGGACCTTTGCCTTTCGCGGGCAAGTGCTGTGCCATGTGAGCTACCCAAGCACCACTCACGCCCAGTGCTCACACCTTTACTTCTGCCAGTACCTCGTCTCCTACCTTCCAAACTTTACAGAAGCTCACCTGCGAAACCCTTGCCGGCGAAAGGCGAAGGTCCCGAGTTCGAGTCTCGGTCCGGTACACAGTTTCAATCTACTAGGAAGAGTCCTACCAGCGCACACTCCGCTGGAGAGCGGAAATCTCATTACGTAACTAACTAATTAACTAGCTAACTAACTCACTGCAAGCAGCACTACTCTTCAAGGTCTCAACAATAAATCTTTCTCAGCAGTGCTGTGAACGAAGAGTTTTTATTTTCTTTTCAGTTTTCTCGAGTGTTGTTTGTAGCCTACGCTCTTTTAAGATCCTGTGTATTGTATGTCACTTAACACGTTTGTTGCTGTTGTGATAAAATTACTGCTGGTATATAATAAGACATAGCCTCAGCTGATATTCTCAATTAAAACATTCACGTGCTCTTTGCAGAAAGCTCCCTCGTCCTACCATTTTGCTTTTCGAAATCAGTTATCAGTGCCTTGCGGAAGTTGCTGAGTGCGCGATTGAAGACATCTTCACCGCTTGAAGTCACCACATGTGCGAGCGAACGCTTCGTCTTCTGTCGGCAGTATTCGTGTATCGTCGCATGCACTTTCGCCCACGGTGACACACTTGTCCTCGGTTCCGTGGAGCATGTAGCCAAAGTGTGGGTTAGTTTAGACAGCTGCGCAACTGTACGGGCTCTTGCTGTGCGCCAAAACGGACGTGGAAATTAGCGCTTAAGGCTGCTCGAGTGGGAATCAGGTACCTGCAGAAAAGTGCTCCTGGAAAGCTGCACGAGTTTTCCCACCCTGATGCTGAGCGGACGCGCCGCCTGCAGCATGAAGATGCGTAGCAGCCTGCGAAACCGATGGTCCGCCTGCGGCCAGTCGCAGCCGAAGGCAGAAAACTGCAGACGCTCCGACTGCAACAACGCACCACACAGTTCACAGTAACAAGCAAAAGCAATATTCCGCGTGATCAAAAAGTCAGTATAAATTTGAAAACTTAATAAACCGCGGAATAATGTAGATAGAGAGGTAAAAATTGACACACATGCTTGGAATCACATGGGGTTTTATTAGAACCACATCTACCGTTATCAGGTCTTTTTTTCGAGGAAATGCGTGATTCTGGTTATGTAACTGCTACCGTGACGGGTGAGAGGTATGCCTACATGTTACAGAATCGCATCATCCCCAGCGTGGCTGATAAACACCTGCTGGAACGTACGATGTTTATGCAGGATGGCGCTCCACCCCATATTGCTAGACGCGTGAAAGATCTCTTCCGCTCGTCGTTTGGTGATGATCGTGTGCTCAGCCGCCACTTTCGTCATGCTTGGCCTCCCAGGTCCTCAGACCTGTCAGTGCGATTATCGGCTTTGGGGTTACCTGAAGTCGCAAGTGTATCGTGATCGACCGACATCTCTAGGGATGCTGAAAGACAACATCCGACGCTAATGCCTCACCATAACTCCGGACATTCTTTACAGAGCTGTTCACAACATTATTCCTCGACTACAGCTATTGTTGAGGAATGATGGTGGACATATTGACCATTTTCTGTAAAGAACATCATCTTTGCTTTGTTTTACTTTGTTACGCTAATTATTGCTATTCTGATGAGATGAAGCGCCATCTGTCGGAAATTTTTTGAACTTTTTTATTTTATTGGTTCTAATAGAATCCCATGTCATTCCAAGCATGTGTGTCAATATGTACCTCTCTATCTACGTTATTCCGTGATTTATTGTTTTCAAATTTATACTGACTTTTTGATCACCCAGTATTTCCCCTTCTCTGTAAAGGGAGAACCGTACCTCTGCATTTGAAATAAAAACGTTATATTTTGTGAATATAGGGTTTACAGGCCTCCTGCCACGCTTCATTCCCGGAATCTATTTGTGTTTCCTATCATTTCTGTCTCACGGAGCGACTACTTTGTTGTTAAAGAGAACACCTGAACTGATGAAGCTGCAATAATATGACATCACAGATAGGTTCATACCTAATTGCAGAATTTTCAGTAAAGGTCCCTTTAATACAATTGTGAAATCTTCAGTAGAGTTTGGTTGGATCGAAAGTTGAGCGAAAGAAAGTAATATTCCGCAGATAAAGTTACTATAATAGTACAACTAAAGTTTACGAACTTATTTTTCAATAATATCAGGGATTTTATAAGTTTAGCTACAGTTACCGCGCGTTTTAGAGCATTCACCTCAATATAGAAAAATCAGTGTCCCGACTGACTGACTCAATGACTCATCATAGCCCAGCCCAAACCACTGTGGATAGAAACTTGAAATTTACGCAGGATGTTGATCTCATACTGTAGGCTCCGTTTAAGAACGGATTTTTCGATATTCCTTCCCTAAGGGTGTGAAATATGGAATGAAAAGATTTTTGAAAAATATCGTATTAAGGCAATTTTCGAGCTACACTTACGGAAATTGGTATTTGGTTTCTCGGTCAGAAATAAAGAATCAGGTGTTTCACCATTTCTGTAAATATAGCTCCCATGGGGGTCTAATAGTGGGTGAAAATAATTTTGAAAATAAATATTTATTAAAGAACTACTATAGTATTTTTAAAACTACTTCTATGAAAATTTATACTTAGCTTCACAGATATTAAAAAAAATCGTGTTTCACTGTTTTTGGAATTCAACCCCTATGGGGTGAATAGGGCCAGACTAATTCACTGACTCATGAATGCCCAGCCCAAACTGCTAAGGACAGAAACTCGCAATTTGGACAGGGTATCGACCTTGTACTGTAGCAATCGTTTAAGAGGGGTTTGTTCGAAATTCCACTCTAACGGCGTGAAATAGGGGATGAAAAGCTTTTTGAAAATATGCTGCTATCAAGGAAATTTTGAAGCACCATCTACCAAAACTGCTATTTGGTTTCTCAGTCAAAAATTAAAAGAAAAAACAAGTGTTTCAGCATTTTTAGAATTTCAGCTATCACGGAATAAAGTAGCGGGTGGAAATGTTTATTAAAGAACTACTATAAAATTTTGGAAAGTACGTCTATCAAATGTGGTATTTGACTTCCTGGTTAGAAACTAAAAATGTAAGTTTCACTGTCCGTGGAAATCCAATCCCTGAAGGGAAAGAATAGGGAATGAAAAGTTTCATGACATTATTTCATTATGATAGCATTTTCAGGGCTAGCTCTATGAAAATCTGTATATGGCTTCTATGTTAGATATAAAAAAATATGTGTTCCACTGTTTTTAGGAATTCAGCCCCTAAGAGGGTAAAACAGGGGATGAAAACATTCAAGAAAATTTTTCGTTACATGAAAAAAAATTTTAAACCTAAATCTGTGAAAAATGATATATCATTTCTCAGTTAGATACAAAGAAGTTTGTGTTAGGGGGCAAAAGTTTCAATGGAAATATAAGGACAAGAAACAAAAGATATGATTAATAAAAACCTTGTATTCTAGCTATCAGAATCGCTTTTCGTTCAAAAGTACATGTCTCTATGGTCTTAATTAACGTGAAATGTTTAGAAGGTGTTGCAGTTTCTTGGAAATATAAAAATTCGATTAAAAATAAATCTGTGCTTGCGCTAAGCTAGTTTGTGTATAAAGTACGAGTTGTGGTAAGGGTCCTTACGTACCTACCTCGAAAAAAACTGCTGCAATTTATCAAATATTAAGCATGGGCTCTCCTTTTTTTTCTTTTAAAATTCAAAATTTGTTTTACTTAATCTTAAAACCGGTTGTCGCCTTCCCACTGATGGAGTAGGAAGAGCTGTTTGCACAATCAGAATCCAGAGAAATAACAGAGGAAAACAAAAATCTTAAAGCTCCCTATGAAAATAATATTTAGTCATTTAGTCCTGTAATAGCGATGAACTAAATGAATATAGTGAGACGAAACAGATGTTTCTCACTGAAAGACTGTAATTCTGTCACTTGTAACTGGAAGAAACTGACAATATAGTGTTTCAAATTGTTTCTCACCGTTTCAAATTAGCTATATTAGGAATTTGGAAGAAATTAAGTTATATGTACTACAAAGAGAGTAATTTTAATACTAAAGATTGTTCAATTTTTAAGATCAGTGCATAACTTCAGCTGTAAATGTGAGAAAATTTAACTGTTGGCTTCACTCTGCGTAGTACTTAATAGCAGGAACTTTCCTTTTTCCCTCCATTGCGTGACTAAGTTGCTAATTTCAATCCCTAACAGAGCAGAGATGGACGTGTACACGGTTTTTGTGTATCTATTGTTTAAGGCAGCTACAAAAGCATACGTATGAGTCACAAGGTGGGACGAGACAACTACGACAAATGTTGGTACCTTAATAGGGCGTTTGTAAGAATCTGCGCCGGCAGAAACTGCTTTCACTCCAATCGGCTGCTGCAGTGAAACCTCGATAGGATATTGCTCCTGTCTACGCGGCAAACCTCTTATTCTCATTTGTTAGTCATAACTACTGTGCAGACGTAGTCCAAAACGGCGTGGCAATCTCTGTCAGCAACGCACTACATTATCATAATTAGAACATCATTTTAAAGTTTATTTTAATTTAACAGTTGACATACTAAGGATACACGAGTCAGTTGGTGCGACGTTGGTGATGTAACGAATGACTGCCGAATGAAGTGGTTTCCGCTCGTTTCACGTTGCAACGTTGAAGAAGTGTGCGGTTAAGCTTGGCCATCTGTGAGCAAAGCAGATTTTATTAAGAGGTCAGCAATGTTTAATTTACACTACTGTTGCATATTAGTAATTACATCTACGTCATCACAAAAGGAAAGTCGTATATCCATACAGAAACTACACAGAAGAACACAGTCTTCTGATTTGTATTCCCTGTGAGGGTACGACGATATTTTCACACAACTGCATGGATGTGAAAATGTTCATATTTGATCGACTCAAATCACACCATAAACTAAACGTGCAACTAGGAGGGAAAATAAACTATAAACATGTTTAATTTGTCTTACTATACGTTAACACTTCGCGTTTTACAGTTAGAAATTGGTAAAGCATTGAATTATGACTTATGAGAATGTTCGATGATTTTCAAGTAGGCTTGAAAGGTATCCATATGACTACACAACACTATTAAAAGCAGTTTGCTATTTCCTCTGACGAAACATTTTTGTAACAATCTGTCATTCCTATAAATTACCGACATCTAACAAAATATCATCGAAATTCTAGTTGACATTTATTTTTCCGGCATAACTATACACACTGTTCCTCCTTCAGATTATAACACTTCCTACGAGAGAACCATCATACATCGTGAAAGCCTAGACGTTTATTTTCAAGGGAAGAATGTGAGATACTTGTATCAGTTGCAGAAAGCAACACCGTGTTAGGATGGAAGAAGATAATACATCAGTTTTTACACTAAAAACATATAGTTTATGTTATTGACTGGTTAACATTGCTTTTTTAAAGCTTTTGATTTAGGACCTTCCTGTGGTTCTGTTCCATTCATGAAGAAAAACGAACTTTCGAGGAAGGCTGCGATATAAACTGATTAGAACTTTGGTGCCAAGGCTGCCAAAATGTTTACAGAATCTGTGTCTATACTCAGTAAGTAGTGCCAGCATCTGTAGCACATTTATCCATCAAACGCACGTTTTCCGGCAATTGAACACAACAAATCATACTGAAAATGTTGGTTTTGGCGAGGTCTTTAACGCATGGTATCTCTTAAACAACTTGTACAGGTAATGTACCAGTATAACTACGAACTGTATGAAATACAGTTAGCTTCATAATGCCTGCTTGGTTTGTTTACGCCAAAGACAATGGTGGAGAAGGTTCAACACAGATCTCTGGTCACTAAAGAAAATTTGCAATGCCTCCTTATCAAGTTATTTTAGCCGTAACTAGCATTTTCGTACATAATTTGAGGTCCACAGCTTTGTTTTGGACGCCAAATATAACTTAAACAGTAAGTTAGACGAGAGGTCCACTCATATGAAACTTACATATTTTCATTGAATAATACAGATTTTTAGACATGGATAAAACATTATGACACTTAAATATTGTGTGAATGTTTCTTATGATGTTTACGTATTTTTTTTATAAATACTACACGTATTTTAGATGTGGTAATGTTCAGCCATTGTTGTCAATATTTTAATGTATTTTTGATGAGTAATACGGCCATTTCAGACATTGAAAGAGTAGTGTGACATTTAATGTAAACATTATGTGTGTGTGTGTGTGTGTGTGTGTGTGTGTGTGTGTGTGTACGGTACTGAAGCTTATATGTTATTGGTAAACAATACACACTTTAGGTGTGGAAATAACATTGTGACACTACTTGTCATAAAACTTGTGTGTGTTTCTGATGAATTTTACATATTTTAAACAAATAATACAGACTTTTATGTGTGTAAATACTATAAGTTACACTAGCACTGTCAATATCTTTAAGTATTTTTGATGCCATGTACACACTAATGTATGTGCGTGTGTTGTGTGTGTGTATGTGTGTGTGTGTGTGTGCGCGGGAGAGAGAGAGAGAGAGAGAGAGAGAGAGAGAGAGAGAGAGAGAGAGAGGGTGTTATGTATTGTATGGCACCTAAATATACGTCAAAAAATGTGCCGTAATCACTACAAATACACTGCTTACAAGCTTGGTGCCTAAATTATCCGAAGCGTTCGCTCGTAAATGTACTTTCAAACAGTACACATCATGGTCGCAGAGGCTCATGAGAAAGTGACTGTTACTGGCTCACGCTCTGGTAAGTTTTCAAGTAGCCGAAAACAACCATTTCAAGCCTATGATCGGTTCAGTTGGACCAGAGAACCCGATCCATTCCATGTAAACACAGCTCAAACCATTATAGAGCCACTACCAGGTGGCACAGTGTATTGTTGACAACTTTGGTTCATGGCTGTGTGGGGCGTGCACCACACTGGAACCCTATCATCAGCTCTTACCAACTGAAATAGGGACCCATCTGACGAGGCCACAGTTTTCCAACGGATATGGCCACGACCCCAGGATACGCTGTTAGGAAAGGCACTCGCATCGTTTGTCTGTTACCATAACCCATTATCGCCAAATCCCGTCGCACTGTCGTCCTTCGTACCGTACATCCCACGTTGACACATGTGGTTGTTTTGACACAATTTTACTTGTCTTTTGTCAGTGACTACTCTACGCAAATGCCACTGCTCCCTGTCTTTAAGTTAAGGCCGTATGCCTGAAATCTGGTATTCTCGACACACTCTTGCCTCTGTGGATCTCGGAATATTGAATTCGTTAACTATATCCAAAATGGAATATCCCTTGCGTCTAGTTCCAACTACCATTCGCCGTTAAAGATTTGTTAATTTCCCTCATGCGCCCATAATCAGGTCTGAAACTATTTCAAGTGTATAACTAAACTAAACTCCACCCGAACAGACCTTGAAGGCTCAATGGCACCGACTGACCGACATGTCATCCTCAGTCCACAGGCGTCACCGTGTACGAGTATGGATGGGCATGTGGTCAGCACACAGCTCTCCTGGCCGTCTGTCAGCTTTCGAGACCAGAGCCGCTACTTCTCCGTCAAGTAGCTCCTCGATTGGCCTCACAAGGGCTGAGTGCACCCCGCTTGCCAACAGCGCTCGGCAGACTGGATGCTCACCCATCCAATTTTCACCTGAGTACAAATGACAGCTCCGCCAATGCACTTCACTTTTATACCTTGAATAGGCGGTACTACAGCCATCTGTACGTGTGCATATCACTATCCCACGACTTTGATCACCTAAGTATATTATACACAACTGATATTAAAATTGCTACACCCAGAAGAAATGCAAATGATAAACGGGTATTCATTGGACAAATGTATTACACTAAAACTGACATATGATTATATTTTCATGCAATTAGGGTGCATAGATCCTGAGAAATCAGTAACCAGAACAACCACTTCTGGCCGTAATAACGGCCTTGATACGCTTAGGCATTGAGTCAAACAGAGCTTGGATGGCGTGTACAGGTACAACTGCCCATGCAGCCTCAACACGATACCACGGTTCATCAAGAGTAGTGACTGCCGTATTGTGACGACCCAGTTGCTCGGCCATCATTGACCAGACGTTTTCAATTGGTGACAGATCTGGAGAATGTGCTGGCCAGGGCAGCAGACGAACATTTTCTGTATCCCGAAACACCCGTACAGGACCTGCAACATGCGGTCGTGCATTATCCTGCTGAAATATAGGGTTTCGCAGGGATCGAATCATGGGTAGAGCCACGGGTCGTAACACATCTGAAATGTAACGTCCACTGTTCAAAGTGCCGTCAATGCGAACAAGAGGTGACCGAGACGTGTAACCAATGGCACCCCATACCATCACGCCGGGTGATATGCCAGTATGGCGATGACGAATACACGCTTCCAATGTGCGTTCACCGCGATGTCACCAAACACGAATGCGACCATCATGATGCTGTAAACAGAACCTGGATTCATCCGAAAAAATGACTTTTTGCCATTCACGCACCCAGGATCGTCGTTGAGTACACCATTGCAGGCGCTCCTGTCTGCGATGCAGCGTCAAGGGTAACCGCAGCCATGGTCTCCGAGCTGATACTCAGTGCTGCTGCAAACGTCGTCGAACTGTTCGTGCAGATGGTTGTTGTCTTGCAAACGTCCTCATCTGTTGTCTCGGGGATCGAGATGTGGCTGCACGATCCGTTACAGCCATGCGGATAAGATGCCTGTCATCTCGACTGCTAGTGATACGAGGCCGTTGGGATCCAGCACGGCGTTCCGTATTACCCTCCTGAACCCACCGATTCCATATTCTGCTAACAGTCGTTGGATCTCGACCAACGCGAGCAGCAATGTCGCGATACGATAAACCGCAATCGCGATAGGCTACAATCCGAGCTTTATCAAAGTCGGAAACGTGATGGTACGCATTTCTCCTCCTTACACGAGGCATCACAACAACGTTTCACCAGGCAAAGCCGGTCACCTGCTGTTTGTGTATGAGATATCGGTTGGAAACTTTACTCATGTCAGCACATTGTAGGTGTCGCTACCGGCGCCAACCTTGTGTGAATGCTCTGAAAAGCTAATCATTTGCATATCACAGCATCTTCTTCCTGTCGGCTAAATTTCGCATCTGTAGCACGTCATCTTCGTGGTGTAGCAGTTTTAATGGCCAGTAGTTTATAACGCCGCTCCGGTTTGTGTGTTGTTCTATGTACTTAATTGTAGCATTCAGAAGAGTGTTACTGAAATGTCTACCTTCTACTTCATTGTGAACTCGTGATTATATCAATAAACGAAAAAAAAGCGAAGGTGAAATGACGATTAAAAGATTAACATGGTTCATAGTCGGGGGTAAAAAGATATGATGAATGGCGGAAGTTACTCTAGCTTTTCTAACTCCAATAGCCTAGTGAGCTACATGTATCGCATGATATCACGTTTTGCTGGATTAAAATACACGTAAATATACCAGGCAATTAAATAGTTGATGCTCCTGGGCAGAAAACCATTTACGATGAAAAAGAAGGCCAGAAAGCAGCACGGTCAGGAGACTTAAAACACGAGATAAAGCACTCGTTCGAAAAGACTGCACCAATCACTGAACCTCGCTGTCGGCAAAGGAAGACACTACGGCATGATAACACCATCGATACTAATATAGCCTTGGTAGCATGGGGGCAGTTCCGGACGCGAATTCATGTGGCCCACCTGATCATTAAGCACGGTTGATTCGTATCTCCATCGCATCAATTTAATGTTATTTCCTCTTTGTGAATGTTGGAAAGGTAAATATCTAAATCGTATTTTCTCTTCTTCATTTTTTCCCTGGCCTTTTCCTGTACATCTACTGAGCCAGTGTGTGAATCTAGATTTGGCAGTGTGAGCGATGGGCGGGTAGCCTGATGCCCTTCCTTTAGCCAACCCCTTCGCCTCTGGGTATGGATTTGTGCAACCTACGTGTCTGTGTCTGGTGTTATCCATGTGAAAGTATTTGTGAATCGTGTTAACTGAGGTGGAACATGATGCCACCACGTTATTCACAAAGTCGGACTGGGAATACGGCCTAAAAGAAACACATCCAGGATGGTCGTCATACCAGCCCTCATCGTTAATCCATTGTGCTGGATCGAGCCGGAGGCGACGCGACTCCCCAGATCACGCGAGCGGCAAGCTAACGCGCTTGGCTACATCGGCTACTCTGTATACCCCTCTACCGTTAGCATCGTAAGATACTTTAAAATATAAAATATTACGTATGTTGTCAGTTGAAACAAAAGTAAATATGAAATAGACTTTCGTGAAACATTACTCAATGATTTTAATATTGCTATGTTAGTGTAATCCAGTCTTCTGTATGTTCTGCTGTCGATTATACATTATGTTAATACATTTCCTTCAAATGTGTTTTGTACGTAGTTGTAGTATAGGCGTTCCAACGTACATAGATGCACGAGTATACCACACACACCAAAACACTAGTCCTTGAGATGTTCGAGAGCCTGCAGTCAGTAAGATCACTGAAAAGTAATAATAACAAATGTTAAATACCTGGTCAATCACTAACTGCCCGAAGAAGCAGTATAAGGCCGTCTGACCCAGGAAGGATGGGAAAGAGATCATTTCCTTAATTACAGTCGACCGTGTTGCTCCCTCCTGAAACAACTACAATACCACCATTTTAAAATAGTGTGCAAAATTTAGGAACGTACCTTCTACAAATACAAAGTTTTATTTAAATACTTTTATACAAGAGTTGTGAAAAAGTACGTTATAAACCCTATAGAAGCGGCAATATTCTTTTCAGGGTAAACTGTACTTAACTTTAATCACGACATGATTCATGCAACCTTTCCTCACACAGTAGACTCTAAATTAATTATGTTGTGTGTCAATATAGTCTTTATTTTGGACATACCAGGAAAAAAATATTTGTAAATATTCCGACGGACTATATGACTTTTGATTTGGATTCATTTCTGAGTAGCTACTCAAAAATAATAAAGAGCTTTTTAAATTTTTTCCGTTTCTTGTCGTTTGTTAGCTGCTTCTAAGTTCAAAGAGCTACGGTCCGTCTGTGCATCTAAATGAAAGGCAGTTTTCTTTCTTTTTTTCCATACGCGTTCCTCTTCATTTCTTTAAGCAGGGTCTTCAGTGGCATGGAATACAGGTTTTCTACCACACACACACACACACACACACACACACACACACACACACACACATATATATATATATATATATATATATATATAGTGGTTACAAGTATGACAATATGTTGTGTTTTCTCATGTAAGACACTTGTTTGTCGGATTAGAAACAACTTTTGCAGCATAGGTTTCGTGACGGTAAATTGTTTGGTGTTTCGATTTCCATTGTCGTTAGTTCATATGTGTCATCCTGGAGGTGTGTTTAATCAGTATCTATACTCCAGACGGCCGGGTTTTGGCGTTTTCTCGCCCACATTTATTACGACACTTTACTTGGACTTTTCACTGCGTGAGTGTTTACAGTGTTTAGTGTTGCCAGCTGTCGCACTGTGTTCATATTTCATCTTTTGTTTGTGTTGGGTATGTTATTTACTTGTTCAGTATTCCATGGCGAATTATATATAGATTTTGATGAAATTTACTCATGCGGCTAGTGAGGCAGTCCATAAAAGGTTATTTGTAGTCGGAGATGAAAACAGTTGACAACACTGCGTCATTTTATGTAATTCAGATACTTTTTTAAATTTAGGAAGAATTTTTTTCAAAATAATTCACGTCCTGCAGTTGCTTTTCAGCATAGGCGGGATGTGTCTCCACGCCAATTTGTTGTTTCATTATAATGACTGCTGAAATACTAGGCTCTGATCAGTGGAGAGTGTGGAAGATGGTACATTACTCAATTTGTCTTTACGCAATTTTATATAAACATCACGGAAATACCGCGATTTGGTGTTATTTTTACGCATAATTTCAATACTACCCTCTGACTGGTTGGGTGGAGGATGCGATGGAGGAGGAGGAGTATGATGGGTGTGCTGCATGACAGTAAAGTCGAGCTTGTCCCTCAATCATGAATTTTTTGGTTGAGTGGTGGTAGGAGAAAGAGAGATGAGTCGCGTTTCAATTTCTCGCGAACATAATTGTTCAGTTGAATCATACTGAATTTCTTAAATCTTTTCTGTCACATTAATACTGCATTATAATCTGACTGCACATAGAACAGAAGAAAACGGTCGAGACACAGGGAGAACGAATATGACGTCACTAGCAACATAAAACAGAAATTTCTAAAGCTAACAACACAGAAATAAATTGTAGCAGAGTAAATACCTAAACTTGCCTACCTTTCATGCAGTAATAACAACGTATGTTGGGTATTTTGATAATGTAGACAAATGTTTCGTGTACAAATACGGTACAGTTTGTAATCAATTCGATGTTTGATGGTCACTCACAAACGTACGTAAGTTTAAGTGTGAAAATATAATAATTTACATTCTCATCTTATGATAGCGGTGTAAGTGCCATCTAGTGGCTGTATCTCACTATACAAGCGTTGTCTTTGGAACACTGCCTTCAAGTTTTGCCATATACGCCGACTATGGTGGATCAGCAAACAATGGAATATATCAGGGTAACGTAAATAGATGTGCTAAAATCTATTTTATGGTATCTTGTGGTTTTATGACGTAAAAATCATCTGTGAGCGACTACGTACTCTGATGAGCCAAACCATTATGACCACCGACCACCCCGACGGTGGGTGCCGCATGTTGGCGTTGCGGCCACGTAACGCGGTAACACAAGTGTGTAAGCGGAGCAGACACGGACGGGGGCTTACCCTAGCGAAGATATAGGCTGTAAATGGGGTAATCCATTAAGATAAGCGGCTTTGAAAAATGGCAGGTCATTATTACGCAGAGCCTGAGAACGAGTATCTCGAAAACGGCGAAACTGGTCGAATTTCCGCGAGCTACTGTCGTGAGCATCTACGGAAAGGGGTAGAAGGACAGTGAAACTATCACTAGGACGTCCACTGCTCTTCGCACAACGTGGAGTTCAGACGCTTGTCTGCTAGGTAAAGTAGCACAGATGGTGATCTGTGGCATCTCTGCCAAAAGAGCACGTTGCTGGCGCACCCACAACAGTTAAGTTTCGGACCACACCGTTCATTGTACACTGTTGAATGTGGAGTTCCGTAGCAGACGACTCTTACGTATTCACATGTTGACGCAACGACATTGTCAGCTACGATTGCAGCAGGCATGGAACCATCGGCATTCGACCGTTCATGAACGGAAACGTGTCAGGTCTTGGGTGAATCGCGTTTTTGCCGCAATAGCTCGATGTTCGTCTCCACAAAAGCCGTCATCGAGCTAAACGGCGACTCGAAAAGTGCAGCGCGCCACGGACGCAGGCTGTATTATGATATGGAAGATATTCTTCAACTCTTGCATGGGACCTGTGACAGTATTCGAACACACCTTGGCAGCTGCGAACTACCTACAACCCCTTCAAGCCTGATGTCTTCCCCGCGGCGGTGTCATTTCTCAGCAGTGTCTCGGAGACAGAACCTTGCAACAGTGGTTTGAGGAGCATTATAGTGAACTCAGGTCGATGTCTAGGCTTCCAACATTGCCTGATGCAAATCCTGTGAGACTCATCTTGCTCTCTATCGGAAGGCATCACCGCGTACGCAAATCAGCGGCCTGTTTCTTACGCGAATCACATGATCTGTGCGTATAAGTCTAATGCCACACACTACAAAAAAACCCACTAACAAACTGCCGGATCCCTGTTACGCAAAATAATTGATGTATTTCGTTCCAAAGGAGTACAAACAAGCTATTAGGTAGGTGGCCATAATGTTTTTGCACGACAGTGCATATACACACCACCATGAACACAAGGTGCCTTTTGATTGTAAATTTTGTATTACTGACAACCTTTGTATAAGTTGCTTCGTTTTATTCACTATCATGACAGCTTGGCAAGAAATTACAGCTCACAACGAAAACGTTTTTATCAAAATATTGAAGGTATAGTAATGTACAGTTTCCTTTTCTGTTTCTTGTAAAGTCAAAGAAAAATATTTCTGAAATATTACGTCATAACCCGCAAGTGAAATATATTCCGTCAATAACTATTATGTTACCCTATATCGAAACAAATCGTTCAAAATAAAGAAATATACTATGTGATCAAAAGTATCCGGGCACCTGGCTGAAAATGACTTACAAGTTCGTGACGCACTCCATCGGAAATGCTGGAATTCAGTATGGTGTTGCCACACCCTTAACCTTGATGACAGCTTCCACTCTCGCAGATAATCAGGGGCTGGAAGGATTCTTGGGGAATAGCAGTCCATTCTTCACGGAGTGCTGCACTGAGGACAGGTATCGATGTCAGTCGGTGAGGCCCGGCACGAAGTCGGCGTTCCAAAAGTGTTCTGTAGGATACAGGTTAGGGCTTTGTGCAGACCAGTCCATTACAGGGATGTTGTTATCGTGTAACCATTCCGTCACAGGCTGTGCATTATGAACAGGTGCTCGGTCGTGTTGAAAGATGCAATCGCCATCCCCGAATTACTCTTCAACAGTTGGAAGCAAGGAGGTGCTTCAAACATCAATGTAGGCCTGTGCTGTGATAGTGCCACGCAAAACAACTAGGGGTACAAGCCCCCTCCATGAAAAACACGACAATACCATAACACCACCGCCTACAAATTGTACTGTTGGCGCTACACACACTGGCAGATGACGTTCACCAGGTATTCACCATACCCACACCCTGTCATCGGTTCACCACACTGTGTACCATCATTCGTCACTCCATACAACGTTTTTGCGCTGTTCAATCGTCCAATGGTTACGCTCCTTACACTAAGCGAGGCGTCGTTTTGCATTTAACAGTGTGATGTGTGGCTCATGAGCAGCCACTCCACCATGACATCCAAGTTTTCTCACCTCCTGCCAAACTGTCATAGTACTTGCAGTGGATCCTGATGCAGTCTGGAATTCCACTTGCAGTGGATCCTGTCTGATCTGGTTAGATGTCTTCCTATTACACATACAACGCTCTTCAACTGTCGGCTGTCTCAGTCCATCAACAGATGAGGTCGGCCTGTATATTTTTGTATTGGGGCTAGGGGGTATGGCCCCAAAGTACTGCTATCCAAGATGGTGACAATGACGTCAGTTGATGACGTCATCCAAGATGGCGTCTATGACATTAGTTTATGTCATAATCCAGATGGCGTCCGTGATGTCAGCTGATGATGCAAGTATTATTATTCAAGATGGTGAGAAAGTGCCTCAATAGACATACACTATAATGCTATCTCGACAGAGAAAAAAATGACTGCTTCACTGATTCCCTTCACTTCCATGTCGACTTTTTCTGAGATACCTCCTGCTGCCACATACTTGTCCCCATATACAATCTGTTCTGTGCGAACCAGAAGATACGCAAGTACTTCCCAAATTTCACCTCATTTTGGTGTATATTCGGTCAATTTATACCTATTTCCCGTCATTTTTCTCAATTCTATGGATTTTTAATGTCGGTTCTCTCCATGCGATCATGACATCTCATTCTGTGTTCTAAAACTGCTTGTAAATGTAGCACAGCTGCCAACACCTAGCCCAAATGATCGGGAGGATTAGTATAGAACTATACTCGATTGTATCCGGTCACTCCCACATTTGTAGAGCGTTTGCTCTGTTTATATCTGTGTATATGCACGTGTTTTGGACGGCTCCGAGGACCTGCAATAGGCCAGAGTTAGCATTCGAGTGTGGCTCTGCCACACATATAGATTCAGCACATTGATAACTGCAAGGGTATGTGACAGATTTTTTTACATGGAAAATTGTGTGCGCTATAGATACTGAGATTCGTTACAGAAGAGGCATTACCTGTGCATCGATTGGTGTCAGAGTGTAGCAGCAATCATAGTATTTAATTGTAGTTACACTGTAAATACGTTCCTGGCTTCCAATATTCTTGTGAGTCTCGTATGTATTTGATGATCTATAGACAACTTTTGTGGGATTAACTGTCAGTGCAATTTAGCAATCTGTGTAAAATAATTTTACCGCTGGAAGTGTCGTCCTCAGAAAACAATGGCGAATGGTGCTCCCACTGGACCCACACCACAGCTATGCATCATTGTGCCATCAATGGCAAACACGTGCGCGCATGCTCCAGAGGATGACTTGGTGGAAATGTGATAGACATGTGATGTCAGTATAACATTCGAAGAATTTTCACATGCCATTGGCAGCAGAGTGAGACCAATGGGTCAATTTGGCTTGTGTCCAGCGTCGACACACTCTGCAAATAGGTCTTCACTCTCGTCTGGTTGCGTCAGCAACGGTACCTATGTAACCACGTATTTCGAGAGGAATTTCTCAGATACCAAATATGAAAGAGACATCGCCGCCTCATGCTTGCAGAACCCAAACAGGCACCTGTGCTTCACTTTGGGGGGGGGGGGGGGGGGGGGAAGGGTGTGCTGGTACATCCCGACTTCTGGGAGCATGTGCGATAGCATCTTGCGTGGTCCAGTGGACAGGGGAGTGGCAGGTGGTGTCTGTGTACTTTGTGTGTGTGTCTGTTGCATTATTTTGCGAGCAGGTCTGTAGGCTGTGCTATGAGTTATTTGGACAGTTTATGAGTTGATTTCATGTCAGCACATCTGTGTACTTCATTACTTAGTAGGAGTTTGTGTGCCTGTGCTGAAATTATTTCGTTAATATAGGAGTTGTTTGCTTGTCAGCAGAGCATTATTTAGAAGAAGTTGACAGGTCTGTGGGCTGTTTGGCGTGACCCCAAGTATGCAAGAGCATGTGTGACAAATGTACTCTATCCCTAAATAAATTGTTCATAAATAACTCAAGATTACACCTTCCTTACTCTCTCCAGCAGTCCAGGGCAGACTGAGACACTTTCGCGCCATTTTCCCCCTCCAGACCACCACCTTGGATTATGTCACAGGGGGATGACAGCACCCTCTGGTGGCAGTACAGTGTACTAGATCAGTTGGATTCTAGACCTCGTGGTGGAGACACTTCCTGCAAAATAAAGACTTATGTCCAGCACAGGCAGAGTCCTTTTCCCGCCATTTCCCCCACCATCTTAGATTACATCATGGAACGGACGACAGCATTCTTTGGTGGCAGTACTGTGTACAAGGTTCAGACCTCGTGGTGAACACACTGTTTCGCGCCATCTTCGATAACGATACTTGCGTTATCAGTTGACGTCATGGCAGCCACCTTGGATTACGTTACAGATGAGAGCGTCCTCTAATGCTGGTTCTGTGTACTAGGTCAGTTGTACTCAGGACCACACTGGATGGTTTAGTGCCTCAGTTGTTTAAATAAAGACTGGTGCATGATTTCGAGAGTTGACGATTATCAGGCATGTTTTAGATGGATTATTATTTCGACGATTTACGAGTTGTTTGGGTCTCTGGACATAAATGTATTTAATTATTTTACTAGTGGTTTGCATGTGTGTAAGCTGTGCAGTGTATTATTTTGGGTCTTTACATAGCCAGTGTGTATGCAGACCATTATACATAGGTTACTTAGGAGTAGTTTGCATGTCTGTATGCCGTGTGTCTTGACTACAAGCATGTCAGAGCATGTGTTCTGTATCATCGTGATAAAAATACTCGATCCCTCAATAAATTGTTCTGAAATAAATGGAGTACACTCCTTCCTCTCTCTAGCAGCCCAGCACAGGCTGAGTCCCCTCCCAGCCATTTCTTAGGTAGAGGTGGCGGCCGGCTGACTTAGGTTAGTGGAGGTAGCCCAAGTTTCCTTTCTTCCAGCCATTTTCTTAGGTTAGTAGAGATAGCCCAAGTGACCTTTCTTTACTGCCAAAATTCAAATGTGGCGCCAGTTCATATTAGGAGGTGGCGGTCGGGTGATTTCGGTTAGTGGAGGTAGTCCAAATGCCCTCCTTTCGCGCCATTCTCCTACGTTAGAAAAGGTTGAATTGTCACGATGGAATTTGAGCTTCCCGCCAGGGGGTGCGTGGCAGAGGGGCATGGCACTTTCCCGCCATCTTGGACAACAGTAGTTGCGTCATCAGCTGATATCACAGACGCCATCTTGGATGACGTCATCAACTGACGTCACGGACGCCATATTGGATGACGTCATCAACTGATGTCAGTTGATGGCGTCATCGCCGCCATCTTGTATAATGGTACTTTTTGGGCCATACCCCCCTTGCCCCAATAGTTATGTGTCCATTCACGTTTCCACTTCACTATCACATAGGAAACAGTGACCTAGGGATGTTTAGGAGTGTGGAAATCTCACGTACAGATGTGGGACACAAGTGATGCCCAATCACCTGACCACGTGCGAAGTCCTTGAGCTATGCGGAGTGCCCCGTTCTTCTCCCACGTGATGTCTAATGACTACTGAGTACGCTGATATGTAGTACCTGGCAGTAGGTGGCAGCACATTGCATCTAATATGAGAAACGTATATTTTTGGCGATGTGCGGATACTTTTGATCACACAGCGTACGTATGCGATCTTGGCTTTAAAATTTTTTTTTTTTTTTTTTTTTTTTTTTTTTTTTTTTTGCTTATTGGAACAGATATCTGCTTCTCATTTCTCAACATGGGAAAATTGAGTCACTGATAAGACTGATGATGTCACTAGTAATAGTGGTGACGTCATTCATAAGCTTGGACCCTCGTGATGCAGAAGTGTATGACGTGAAAATGATGCAGAATGCCCACTGTATTTATGCCAGAATCTTCTGCAAACGATTTAATAGTGCTGCTAAGACGTTCATATAGATTAGGAGCAGCAGAGGGAATGTTACATTTCTTTTGGGGAACCCCAGATATAACTTCTGTTTCACCCGATGACTTCCTGGTAGTTATTACGGGCTGTGGCCTTTCTGAAATGAAATCACGAGTACCGTTGCACGGCCGAAACGATACTCCATAGGAACTCAGACTCCATCAGATGGGCACTCAGACAATGTGAAAATAGCTTCTGTTGTTCACGGTCGCCAAAGTTTGGTTGTTGTCGAGGTGACAACTGCCCTGTTTTGTAAAATCAACTTGATATCATGACGTATGGTGACTTATTATTATACGTCGTTCATCATAAGAGTAAACCTGATGTGAAAAGACACAAGCGCGATGATTGATCAGCAGCCATAACTCTCGTACGTTGGTGTCACTGGAAGTAGGCCCAACTTATGTATTCGATACCTTATTACTGTGCCATTGTAAATGAAACTTTAAGACATTCTGATGTATTAACTGCCATCAATGTTTGTCTTAATCATACTGTAGATACGTAATTTTTATTTAAAAAATATCGTACAGTCACAGTCTCCATAAACGCTACTTGTACTCTGTCTGTGATATTGGATTACACCGCTTCCTGTTTCTTAGTGAAACATGCGCGCGGAACGCCGTTAATGGTGAAAAACAAGATGTTCTTAATGTTTTTCACAAGCTTACGGGGAAAAATAAACTGTGACGTGATAGTCAGTCACAATCAATTTAAGTGTGTGGCGTAATGGGTAGTGCAGTAGAACGATATTCATGCGTTCCTTTGAAGCAGCAGTTTGAGTCTCGTTGTGGGCCTCAATTTTTTTTTTCGTATTGAATAACTAAATCATTTAAATATGAAATTAATCAAATATAAGTTAATTAACTCGTATTTAACCAGAATTTATCAACAAAAATACACATCTTCGAGTTTCTAATTACATTTTGCACACAGAATTCTGGTTCTCATTGCAAACATAAATTTTTAAGTATAGGTATTTTATAATTGATTGTGGAAGATTGCTGAGGTTAAGAAAACATTACACAATTATTTTTTTTTGAGAAAAATGAAAATTCAAATACTCTTAATTTGAATATTCCTATTGGTTTGTGGGACAGCTGCGATCTCACACGAAACATAGTGATAAGCATCACAGAAACATGGAAAACAATAAATTTCACAGCGTCGAGCGCGCTGTACAAATGCTGCATTTTTACAGTTGCACCGTCCCACTGCTATCAGAACCCAATAGAGCTGATCTACGGCCAAGTTAAGGGATCTGTCACGAAAAATAACTAAATATTATGCTGCCAAGCGTACTGGAACTAATGCGCGAAATTGTGCGACACATCACTGCCGAACGATAGCGAAATGCAGAACAACATGTCATGAAAGAGGATGTGAATTTCTGGGTGGTTTGCGATTCTGCTACCGATCGCCTCGTTATCAATGGAGCAGTACTGAATTGTGTTCCTCACACTACGATATGGAAGGAGTTCCGAGAATACCAGACGACTGACTGTAATACTTCAGTGGCTTCAACACTTAGCTACACGTGAAATCAGCCGTGTGCTTTTACGCGATGCACAGCTCATGCAGGAAAAATTACCCTCGTAAAAGTCAGAAATTTTTATCATTCTTGTTTTTAATTACAATGCTGTGTTACCTTAGATCGAGGGCAACTCATGTTTTCTGTCAATTCACCTAAGAAGGGTGTTACCTGAGTTTTGCCGTATATAATTTTCTTCTGTTTGAAAATTAAGTGACATGCAAAGCTGTATTGTTTTCTGCTCATCCCTTTTTCGTCTTTGCTGCCATGTCCACATCGCTGCAGGTTAGTTGCATCGCTTGCCTGGCCAGTGCTGTCCAAGTTAAATGCGTCGGTAAAGCTGTTGCTCCATATCACCACTGAGTTGATGTACGTGTAACGCACAGCATAAAATGTACCCTTATTGTCGCACTTGACTGTACTCAAGACTGCTTGGTTTCTGCTCCAGTGAGGTTCTAGCAAACGCGGAAGAATACGTAGTGTAATGTTTACATGGGGTTTATTCTTATGATGAACAGAGTATACATTCCTTCAAAGAGTTGCGTCTGTAAACACATCTACCAGCTGCGCTATTCCTAACGATGGTCAAATTCTAACAATTATTGTCTGTAATATAGATTGATAGGTAGCTCAAACGATGTCTCTTCCATCAACAGATTCCATATTACGACAGTTTCAGTGGTTAATTTACCACAATTATAATTGCATATCACTGTTTTTCTAAGAGTGACTGCAGGGGTACGATCGACAGTGTGGTCGAAAGTTAGTACACACTGATGGCACAGAAAAAAGACTATACAGAATGCAAACTCAGTTGCAATCCACGCGCCAAAGTTTATTCCGCATGCACGAACTCGGCCATGTTGAAACCGAGTAAAAAATAGCTGTGTTTGAAGTAAATGGCTAACGGATACGCCTTGTTTATTTTATTAATTGTGCATTTTAGCTGCTGGGTTTATCTACAGTTAAACAGTTGTTTGTTGTAGTGTAAAATTTGGAAATACGTACCGAGCAGCCGTTAAGATAAAAGCCCACAGAGAAAAGAAACTAGCGGTTCCCACAAAGCCACAAAGCGATCCTGATAGGAGGACATGAGAAAAATGAGGAGCCCTATTTTCTTTTTGTAAACAATAGAAGCTCATTAAACTGTAAAAAATACTGTATGTAATTGGTTCAAATGGCTCTGAGCACTATGGGACTTAACATCTTAGGTCATCAGTCCCCTAGAACATAGAGCTACTTAAACCTATCTAACCTAAGGACATCACACACATCCACGCCCGAGGCAGGATTCGAACCTGCGACCGTAGCAGTCCCGCGGTTCCGGACAGCAGCGCCTAGAACCGCACGGCCACCGCGGCCGGCTATGTGTAATTGATACAAAGCTAAATAGAGGTTATCTGTTTTTCTTTAATGCTTTACGTACCATCGGGGCTCAGAGGCCCGTCCGTGTTGTTTAATGTCTTCTCTCTTAGTAGCTATGCATCTTACATTAGTGAAATTTTATGACCTTTCCTAATCTGTCAAGTTATTCATAATTTTGGAAAAGAGTTATGCAAATTTACCATTGGCTTTGTATTAATTTTCTGGTGCACGTTTCCTCCCGTCCGGGCCTCGCAGGCCAGTGCAGTTAGAAGCAATTTTTCAACAACCGCATGTCTGTGTGCGTAGCTTGTGTGACATCGTTTACCATTACTGACTCGCGCTGTTATTCTTTCAGTGTTCAACAGCCCTCCTTCTGGTAAGCACATTGAAAGGTGGCTACACTGAGCCACAGCGCCAGAGATTGCGCCAAAGAGTATTATTCAGCCGCCTCCACTGGCAGTGCTTGGGGAGAACTCGTAGAAGTCAGTGCTTGTTGAGATGTGCTAGTGAAAAGTGCTTGTTGAGAACTCGTAGTAGTCAGTGCTTGCTGAGATGTGGTAGTAGCGAGTCGGTCTGGAGATATATTGTAATGATTAGAGTGCTTTTCGTCAATATATGAAGGTAAAAGAGAAAAAACTTTTTCCTTTCCTTTTTATTATCTCAATGTCTTAAATAATGCAGCAATACTGGTTCAGTCAACAAAGCATCTGGCTTGTGTTCTTGTATTAGAATGTAATTCTGCTTTCCTTACGCAATTACAGTATTTCTGTTTTTTTTAATTACTTCAGTATAAATGGTATTTAACATTTCTTGTCTTATTGAAGAAGAACCGTGCCAGATGTGTACGTTGAGTCACACTCCCACACACAGAACAGCTACACTTGTGCTTTGTTGGCTTCGTAGGTTTTATAGTTGCTGGGGACTTAATTAATTGTGTTAACGGAAGTTTTCATTTTAATTCTTTGTTGTTCTATGCAGTCAGATTGCGTACAAGAACTAGTCAGGGCCAACCGTTTAGGAGACACAGCGTAATCGGACATACAGCTACGAACGAAAAATAAAAATTATTTTCAAAAAATTTTAATTAAGCCCCCATGCAACATCTTTATTTTGGTGCATTATTTCGTAACTGTTTTCTGTTCTACAAACTAAAAATATCACGGAGAAGAGGACTATCATATGAGCAGATAAGGGAATTGATGAAGCCGTCTTCTGATTCAGAAAACCCACGTAGTGAATGTCAGTTCTCCAGTGATGGTGACAATGAGGTAGATGTCGCTGAAAACTCAGAGCTACACGAAGATGATGATCATGAAGAATCTCTGTAAGAAGATCCAGAAGAACAATTTAGAGCAAATTTTAATGAGTGTGACTTATTATTTTCTCGTAATGGGAATGAAACGTTAGTTACAGCTCCTCAAACTGGAATTTCTGGTAGGCGGATCAAAAAGGATGTATTGAAAGATGATCAGGGACCAACAAGTTATTCGATTAGGAACTGTGATATTGAAGAATTGTTTTATAATCTTATTTTGTGTACGTCCCCCCCCTCCCCCCATTGACAAAGTATGTATGTAGACGAACAAGAACGATCGAATTGTTTACGAGGACTGGGTGAAGAGTTTGTTTACAAGTCAAAAAATGAAGTTATCACTCAGGTCTGGAGTGCTGAGAATGGCCCACGACTGTTCAATGAAATTACGTTACGCGTCCGCTTCCATGCTGTTCTGCGGGTGTTGCGCCATGACAATGTAGCAACCCGCCTTGAACATTAGTCAAATGGCAAACTGGAACCAAACAGAAAGGTTTTTGAGATGCGGGAATTACCCTTATGGATGCCTACATTTCAGGATGGTGCATGATCATGGATGAACAGTTGGTCACGTTTCGAGGTCGCTGTCCATTTCGACAAAACATCCCATCAAAACCTGGTAGAAACGGAAAAAAGCTCTGCGCAATTTGTGACAGTGCAACAAGCTACTGCTGGAAGATGAAAGTGTATTTGGGGAAGGAGGAAGCAACCAGAGACGTGCGACTTGGAAAGAATGTTGTGAAGACCCTGGTGACTGAACCTGAAAAGTCTGGACGTAATATCACTTGTTATAATATTTTTTTACGTCTGTCGATTTAGCTCGTTATTAGCTTTCGGAAGGTGTGACACTAGTCGGTAGTATCCGAAAAACAAAGTTGAATTGCCTATTGATTTGATTACACCTAAAGGATGCGTTTATAGCCTCTTATGTTCCGTTGTTGCCGTCCTTAGCTTCCTTCATGACCAATCGGTGTCATCATCACAGGTAAATAAACCTGAAGTTATAATGGCATAGATTGCTACAGAGGGCGGCGTTGACACCACGGAGCAGAAGACGCGATGCTACAGCGTGAAGAGGAACACAAGGGGTTGGGCAATGGTTTTCGTCAGCATGATCGACGTATGTGTAATGAATGCATACATAATCTAGATGCTGCTGGCTACCAATAAAAATATGAGACTTCGGACTTTCATCACCAATTTGGGAAAACAAGTAGCAGGCATAAAGAAGTCGACGAGCTCATTAGCAGCACCCATTCTGGAAGGGCAGTGAAACCTACAGCCAAGAAAAGAAGATGTGCATACTGTGTAGAGAAGAAAGTTGAAAAGTCAAAGTACATGTTATAGTTACACCAAATCTATATGCTCGGAAAGTCTGCCATTTTCTGTAGACCCTGCGCATATTTTCAATAAGAATGAAAGGCACCAGTAAAAGTATAAAAACTGTGTTTTTAACATGTAAACTTCAAATAAACGAAATTATTTTAAAAGTATTTATTCCTCAAAAGTCGTTCACATCATAATATTTTCAATATATGTGAATTTAACCAACACGGGCCTGAGTGGCCCGTCTGATAGGCGACGCTACACAGATATTCGGGTAAACAGAGGCTTACAGAATTAAAAAGTCTTATTTCGCATTTACGCCTCTTCTCCTCTACTGTGTGTAATACCTCGTATTCGAACCTGAGGGAACTAACAGACACATAAAATAAAGTTCTTTTGTGACTTATAGTTTTATCTAAAATGGTTCAAATGGCTCTGAGCACTATGCGACTTAACATCTATGGTCATCAGTCCCCTAAAACTTAGAACTACTTAAACCTAACTAACCTAAGGACATCACACAACACCCAGTCATCACGAAGCCGAGAAAATCCCTGACTCCGCCGGGAATCGAACCTGGGAACCCGGGCGCGGGAAGCGAGAACGCTACCGCACGACCACGAGCTGCGGAATTATAGTTTTACCTCATAGCTTGAAGATGAACTTTCTATATTTTCGATATTGGTCATAGTTACTGTGATACTTAATTTCCAAATACTCTGTAGTAAAAAATGTGAAGGGGTCGCAGTGATAAATACTGTCGCTAGATACTTTACGTTCGGGTCGTTTTAGGTGATATGCTGCAGTGTGTGAGATGTAGCAAATTTATCGAAATTATTTTTAAAGCTGGAAAGAGAGCCGCACCTCTCTACAGTATGGAGCGCGCCACGCACAAATAGCCTGCAGCTCACTAGTGCATCGCGCCTACTCGTTACTGATTTCATCCAAATTTATGGTATTGGTGGCTTCGTCAGAAATGCAAGTGACAGAAGTGAGAGCTCCAGGTGGCCAATCGCTTAAAAAATAACGTTTTTGGTGCGACTCAGACGAGATACGAACTGTTGTTGGTAGCACTTTAAATATGCAGAGCTTGGCATAGTGGAAAGAGTGGAGAACGGCAAAGTGAAAGTTGCTCGTTCGAGTCCATAAGTTTTTAGTTTCAGTTTTAAAGTTACTTACTCTATATAATAAACAGAGAAATTTGTATATAAAATTAGTTGCTTAATTTATTTTATAGTTGATTTAGAGGTGGTGGAATGATATCCATCGTAAAAGAACAGGAGAAGCATTAATTTTCTCGGTGTGTTTGCACTTTTCATGTTTTTCCGATTACAGGGTTGTTTTAAAGTTTCTATGGAAGAACAAACTTGGCTGACATTCACAAAAGGTTCTCTTTCATCACACAGTTTGACAGCAAACCACGTTAACTCATCATGTCGCCAAACATAGACGAAGATAGAGTGTGACCTACAGTCGAATATATTTTGATGCAGTCTTCTCGATAAGTGATTTCTTTTCTTCTTTCGGTGAGATAAGATCAGTTTGCATGTTTCTGGTAAAATTCTTTACCTGAAGATAAAAACAGACAGCATAGTTCTGCACTAACTTAGTTAGTGCATATGGGTGAATCACTTTGGCGCTGCACGATGGCGGTAATCTTCATCTCGAAATATCTCGTCGTAAAACTGCGGATTCATTCGTCTTCTGCAAGAATATATTAATAAAATGAATTTGTTATCCTGAACGTAGGGCTTCGGCCCATAAGTCATCATTTTTCGTAGGAGACTGTTCCAGGTTTCACAGATTTTGAGGAAGTAACGCCACCATTCCCGCATTTTGCCTTTGCCTTCCTTTTCATGCCTTTCATGAAAATATTGATAAATACAATATATCGAGTTATAGTTCGGCTTATTTTCAATTTAAGTAACGTTAAAGTTGAAAATATAAGAAAGAGATAAAATAGGTTTAGGACTATTACAAAATATTTGTGTAAATTAAATTTTAATGCAGCCTATTGTCTTGACATAAAGTACAGTACAGTCCCGCTAATCCGAACCCCGGTAATCCGAACGTTCGGTTAATCTGAACATGAAAAATGTTAGCCTAATTATGGGAAACTATGAGGTAATCTGCTATACATACACATTACTTTAATTTACACAGTAAAGTAAACACGTTTTACAAAAATTGGCAAGAAAACATTAGGTTTAAACAGTGCACAACAATAAAAGAAAAGCTGTCAAACTTACTAAAATACAGCGAACGTTTTATCCCCACTTTTTAGATGACAAGGACTCAGTCACTGTTTTTAGGCGTAATGAAGACAGTGTTTTATAGGACGCATAGTCACGCCATCGTCTCATAAACATCAAATCAGCAGGTGTAGCAGTGGTTTATTGCTCTAAATAATGTAGCGCGAGATCAAGGGCCTCTGCAGCGTCACTGTGTGAAACCATCTCTCCTGTGTCGCTTTCAGGCTCATTGTCTCTTCCGTCACAGCAGTCCACTTCTTCCTGGTCTTGAGTCACAGCAGCAACTAAATCAGCGTTAATAAGGTTCTCCACACATGCCCTATCCGCTGCCACCCACTCATCTACGTCTCCTTCACTAGCTTCTTCACATCCAGGGATTGTCTGTAAAATTTCTAGTAGATTTTCCTATTCATTTTCAACTAGGTTGTCCTGAAATTCAAGAGATGTCCACAGTTTTCTCCACGATTTTCTTAGAGTATTTTCTGAAATATTCTGGCATGCCTCAGCAGCCCAATAAACAACATCCTTCACAGTGGTGTTTTTTATTTTGTCCACTAAAGAAATGCTATCATCTAGGATCACCATTCTTAAAAATTGTTTTCCAAAAATCATTTTTAATGTTTGCAATAACCCCTGGTCCATCGGCTGTAGAAGTGGTGCAACATTGGCGGCAAAAACTTCGCCTCAATTTCTCAGTGCTGGGGTGACATGGCGTGTTATCAATCAAAAGGATGGCTCGGGGAAACAAACGATATTCCTCAGAAAACCGTCGAACAGATGGAGAAACTGGCCGTGAAACCATTCTTTGAACAGCTTACCATCCATCCATGCTTTTTTTTGGTAGCGATAATATACAGGCAAGGACTTCATGTTCCAGATTTAAAAGCTCTGGGCCTAGCAGATTTGCCAGTCAGCATTAAAGGCAGCTTGTGATTACCAGCAGCGTTTCTGCACGCTAATAAAGTCACACTATCTCTACACATTTCAAAGCCAGGAGCTTGGTCTTCTGATTTTGATGCCAGGTTTTCTGTTGGCAATGCCCTAAAATTAAGGCCAGTCTCGTCAGCGTTATAAATTTGTTGGGGAGAGTCTTATCATTTTTTCAAATTCACCGAAGTATTCCTTCACTGCATCACGGTCAGAAGAAAGCTTCTCTCCAGTAATTGTTAGCTGATGGATTCCATGACGTTATTTGAATCTGTCCAGCCAACCCGTATTCGCACTAAAAGACTCATCACTATTCATTAACTCGTTCAGGTAAACAGCCTTCTCCTGAACGAGTGCTCCACTCAGAGGAGTTCCCCTTTCGCTTTCCTGCGTAAACCAAAGGAAAAAGAGCTTCATCCAATTTATCTTACTTGGAATGTTTCAAAGTGCGCCGAATTTCCAGTGTTTTTCCCGAAGACGTTGCACAGGACTGTTCAAGATTCATTCGATTCTTCTTCCAATCACAAATGATTGCTTCACCAACACCCAGTCCCGTTACCAGTTCAGATACATTCTCACCATTGTCTCTCCACTTCAAAGCATTCAGTTTTTCTTTGAGATTTACCGTTGTATGTTTCCGTTTATTCATGACGGAAACTACGTACACATCTACTCCTGAACGAATACCAGCGATCGATAACTAACATAACCAAGCGCTTTGCGCGTCAACTGGCAGTGCACTGACCTCAGACACTACAAAGGTCTTAACAATGTACAACAACAAGGGCAGGGAATGAGAGTGACCCATTGTTATCACACTTGTTCCCATTTGTTACCATGGTGTTTCTACTTATCTGCACGGTATACTTCATTCTAGAAACTCATCACCGTAATCCCAGCTAATCCGAACAAACCGGTGATCCGAGCAGTGACGCTATCACAGAAAATTCTGCTGTTGGAAGTGAACTTTAATTATTAACTCACTGTCAGTGAAACGAAAAAAAAGCTGTAAAAGAAAATTGCTTCCAGGGAAAAAGGAATATTTGCAAGACAAAGTAGCTTCATTGTCATCTGAAGCTAAAACCAGTGGCAGTTCGCAGCTTACACATGTGAACAGAAATGAATTTAAAAGCTTATTGTGATGTGTTTTTAACTAAAGATTAATCACACGGCGTTTTATTACCGTTTCTTTCGTAAAAGTTTTCGTTTAATCCGCCAGATTAGCTCCGTTTTGTAACGATGTTCATTTCGAGCCGTAGTAGTAAGCAGCTATCGTTTCGCATCTACTCGCTTTCAGTAGGGCGTCGAGAATTCTTAATTTCTCACAAATCAGAGGAACCGCTCTCTGATTCCCTTTCTCTATACTGACTAATCTGTGGAGACATTGCCTTCGTAGATATTGACAGACACAATCGTAAAATGTGAATAATAACACAGTTCAACATACAAACTTTATGGAAATAAGATGAACTAAATCTTGTTATTTTGCGGCTACTGAATTTTACACGGATCTTTAAATTAGTGTTAGCTCTAGTTTACGAATCTGAGTTGTTTCTTTTAATTGTGAATCATGAAAAGAAGACACGTACATATTCCAGTAAATTTTTGTTTTCCCATGACATAAGTTCTAAAAAAAGAAATATGTGTTTTCACACGGAAATCTGTTTGCAAATATATAAACAATACTGTTTAACTTCCTTAAGAATGGTACATCATTCCAAAGGGTACATACACAAACTATGAACCAGCCATGCATACCCATAAATGGTGAAATACACACTTACCGCTACGAAACCGAATGAATGCAAACAAACATTCAGTGCATTCGCAAGTAGCAGGAGGTAAACAGATGTGCTGGTCACCACTTCCAAATCCTTGATATACCTGAAAATGAAAATAAAATGCTACATTTCTTTGTTTCGTTTGATCAATATGATAGACAATATGCAATTATGTGAGAGCTTTGTATTATTGTCATGTAGTATAAATAGTTTTCAGCGTGACTCCGTACCGTACGGTAAGTTGTACGAAAAACGGAAAAAATCTTTCATGCAATATAATTTGTAATTGGGTGATGATAAGTCCTTGACTTTATAACGAAAAAATGCAGCTACAGATTTCAAAATGTATTCACTCAACATATTCCCCTCTGAACTCTACACATTTGTGGCATTCTTGTTCCAGTTTCTTTAACTCACCAAAATTTCTTTTATTTATTGCAAGCCAGACAGCTGCAGTTTTTCTGGCTTCCACAACGTTCAGAAATTATCTTGCCTTGATGTTTCAAGTTTTGGGAGAAGATAGTAGTCTGAAGGGACCAAATAGGGTAAACAGGAGGATTTTAAAGTGAAAATCTGTGAATTTTTGTTGCCTGATGGCACCCGTGTGAGGAGAGCGTTGTCTTGTACAAATAAAATTCCTTTTCTCAGCTTTCCTCGTTGATTGGAAATGAGTTATTTCTTCAGTTAGTCAAGAACTTCAACATAGTACTTTTTAGTGATGATTTTACCTGTTGTAAGTAGTCAATAGAGAGAATTCCATCAATTGCATCTTTATCCCAAAAGACGTATGAGAGAAACTTGTTTACTGATCTTTCTGTTTTTAACTTCTTTGTATGTGAAGAACCACTGTGTCTTCATTCTTTGGACTGATATTTTGTCTCTAGATCATAGGTGTATATACATGTTTCATCCATGTTGGCGAGAGGTTTCCGAAAATCCCACAGCATCCCAGAAAAATTGGACCAAAGTTTACTGTGAAGCAACTACCCGTCCATACTTTTGATTTGCATTGATACAGTTGCGAACGCATTTGACTGTGAGCTTTCTCATGGCGAAAATGTCTTGGAGTAATATGAACCCTTATTATCTGGATATTCCCGGTATTAGTGCCGTGTTTTTAGCAGCTATCCAAACATGGTCCAAATGGCTCTGAGCACTATGCGACTTGACTTCTGACGTCATCAGTCGCCTAGAACTTAGAACTAATTAAACCAAACTAACCTAAGGACATCACACACATCCATGCCCGAGGCATGATTCGAACCTGCGACCGTAACGGTCGCTAGGCTCCAGACTGTAGCGCCTAAAACCGCACGGCCATTCCGGCCGGCAGCAGCTATCCTCCGATCATCCAGGATCATGGGATGAACAGCATCCACGGTTTCCGGGATTATGATTTGAGTTAAGCTTCCGTGAGGCTGTTTACCTTCAGTTCTGTAATTTCCTGTTCTAAATGCAGCAACCACATTCTTGATAGTGGAATAGGAAGAGCAGTTACTATCCAATGTGCCACACATATCATCATAAATTTGTTTGGCCGTGTTCCCACCTCCTTAAGAAAAAAGACTTAGTTACAGCACGACGCTCTTTCAATGTGAATTCTCTATTGCCATGAAACATATTGACTTCAAACTGCACATAAAAATGAAAACTTGTGTTACTGCAATGCAATTACTCTCGCTTGTAAGGTAAGGAATAAACATCAGCATTAATTTACATCAATTTTGACTACGAAATGCCAAGCACATATCCGTACCCCTTCGTATAGGATCCGTTGGGCACCAGTTGTAGAAGGCACTCATTTATAATCTGTCAACGATCAATCTTGTAAAAGGAAACGACACTCTAACGCTTTTGTTTCTTTGTACCTACAGTCAAACAAAAATAAGTAAATAAGTTAAGAAAATACGCATTAAAAGAGCTGACCATCCGGGTGACTAATATAGCTCTCTATGATATAACGCTAGCGGAGGATAGAATTACTGCTAAAATAACTAATAAAAAGCAATAAATAAATGAAATCACAGCTTTCCCCCAGTTAGCTGCTGCAGCAATGATTTCAAATTTTTTTCTCATCTTTGGTGAAACAAGTTTTACCAAAGCAGCGAAAAGTAATTCATTGTGTAGAACGTAGCTTCATTTTGTCTGTTATATCACTGCATTGAAGAACGTACTAGAAGAATAGTCATTTTTTTTCTTCTTAGCTAATGGTCACAAATAAGTATCAGTGTACAACCGAGTTGAGTCGTCAGTAACCATAATCTAATTCGAATACAAGGATACAGAAATGTGATATTTGTCAATAACGCGACATCGAAATCTACGTATGCAGAACGCATCCAACACCTCATTTAGTTACATGGCACGATGCATACTGTAGGGCCGCTAGCATTTCATTCCTGAGCCGTTAGGGTGTCACAAACGCTAGTGGAAAGCACAGGCGTTTGTCAAGACAGAGACGTGATTTTACGTAAACTTTCTGGCATATCTGTGTTGCATTCCTTGGCTTTATTCTTGTATTCTCTTACGCAGTTTGTTATTGCTGAGCGGAACAGACAGTTTACGGATATTTATTTATTATTCTACGGGTATTATCACTTCATCGCTTCCTGAAAATTTATCCCTAATAATCTGAAGTCATGCAGTAGAAATAAACTATTCGTGGATAGATCAGGGAACAGGGAAGATGTAGTACCACACAGAACCCCAACAACTGATGATATCTTGCCTGAAGCATTATCGCTATGAATTTTCCGTTTTGTGATTTGCAATTTCACTGTTTGTTTTAAGATAACTGTTGTTTAAACCTCACCAACAGTGATCCACAATAACACAGGTTATACTTCTGCCTTAGTGGGAGTAATTTATTTTTATCACGCCTTTGGATCTCAGATATGAGGACATGCCCTTTTCACTCGACGAATTAGCCTTTATTTCTTTTTATGAACCCACCGACTATGGTTATACTTTCGTTGTTGCGTACACTAAAGGAGTTGATAGTCGAACCTGCAAGAGGACTTCGGTAATGTATCTAAACATCATCTGCATTTTGTCGAAAACAGTTAATAGTAGCATGAAACATACACTGATATCTTTCACTTTTGCTGGAAAAAGTGGAGTATTCGTTGCGTTAATATAGGGACAGTAAATTTATCTTCTAATTCCATATAATGAAAATTTTAGTAGTTTAATGTGTGATTCAACTTCGTGGCTGGTTCTGCTACTACGTTCTAACTCGTTAATTGAGAACTAAATATACACTACTGGCCATTAAAATTGCTACACCACGAATATGACGTGAGCAGATGCGAAATTTAACCGTCAGGAAGAAGGTGCTGTGACACGCAAATGATTAGCTTTTCAGAGCATTCACACAAGGTTGGCGCCGGTGGCGACAGCTACAACGTGCTGACACCAGGAAAGTTTCCAACCGATTTCTCACACACAAATAACCGTTGACCAGCGATGCCTGGTGAAACGTTGTTATGATGCCTCGTGTAAGGAGGAGAAATTCGTACCATCACGTTTCCGTCTTTGATAAAGGTCGGATTGTAGCCTATCAAGATTGCGGTTTATCGTATCGCGACGTTGCTGCTCGCGTTGGTCGAGATCCAACGACTGTTATCAGAATATGGAATCGGTGGGCTCAGGAGGGTAATACGGAACGCCGTGCTGGAACCCAACGGCCTTGCATCACTAGCAGTCGAGACGACAGGCATCTTATCCGCATGACTGTAACGGATCGTGCAGCCACGTCTCGATCCCCGAGTCAACAGATTGGGACGTATGCAAGACAACAACCATCTGCACAAACAGTTCAACGACGTTTGCAGCAGCATGGACTATCAGTTCGGAGACCATGGATGCGGTTACCCTTGACGCTGCATCACAGACAGGAGCGCCAGCGATGGTGTACTCAACAACGAACGTGGGTGCACGAATGGCAAAACGTCATTGTTTCGGATGAATCCAGGTTCCCTTTACAGCATCATGATGATCGGATCCGTGTTTGGCGACATCGCAGTGAACGCACATTGGAAGCGCGTTTTCGTCATAGCCATACTGGCGTATCACCCGACGTGGTGGTATGGGGTGCCATTGGTTACACGTCTCGGTCACCTCTTGTTCGCTCTGATGACGCTTTGAACAGTGGACGTTACATTTCAGATGAGTTACGACCCGTGGCTCTACCCTTCATTCGATCCCTGCGAAACACTACATTTCAGCAGGATAAAGCACGACCGCATGTTGCAGGTCCTGTACGGGCCTTTCTGGATACAGAAAATGTTCGACTGCTGCCGTGGCCAGCACATTCTCCAGATCTCTCACCAATTGAAAACGTCTGGTCAATGGTGGCCGAACAACTGGCTCGTCACAATACGCCAGTCACTACTCTTGTTGAACTGTGGCATCGTGTTGAAGCTGCATGGGCAGCTGTACCTGTACACGCCATCCAAGCTCTGTTTGACCCACTGCACAGTCGTATCAAGGCTGTTATTACGGCCAGAAGTGGTTGTTTTGGGTACTGATTTCTCAGGATCTGTGCACCCAAATTGCGGGAAAATGGAATCAAATGTCAGTTCTAGTACAATATATATTTGTCCAATGAATATCCGTTTATCATCTGCTTTTTTTTTTTTTTTTGGTGTAGCAATTTTAATGGCCAGTAGTGTACGTAGATCCTCAAGCAGAATTTGGTTAAATGCAATGAAGTTCGATTATCTTCCGCATACCTCATGTACACGTCTAATGAAAATGAAAATAACAGAGTAAAGCTCAATTTTCTCAATCTTCTACGCTATACATCAAAGGACCAATCCATACAACTGGCAAAAAGGAGTTACGAGGCACATACACGTGAAACGTTCAACAAAAGTGTTTCAAAACGCACGTTTACCAGTACTAGAGCAGTATTATACGATTTCCCCCACTTTCATGGAATTACCCCTATCAGTTTACTCTCGCAGAAAATGGTCAAACATTACCGGCGAGAAGCCTAATCGTCCTTCTTCCTAATCCCTTATATCTACGACCTCTCGATTACATTGTCTAACACCATAAGAACCATCACGATTCACAGGAACATGTAAACACGGAGACAAATCTGAAACCCTCTGCAGACGATGCTTTGTGCAGGAGGGAACATCTTATCGTGTGAATCACTGGGCTACATCGACAGGAATGTATAAGTTAACACTGAGTAACTCTGTAGCCACCACATTATCAGATGTGATAATGAAACTGGCGTCTTGCAATTTATGTTTTCTAGTCAAAGGAATCTTCCAGTATTTTCATACTGTACTTCATATTGCATATATACCGACAGATGTGAGGAAACAGATTAGGTAACGGATCAGTTGCGTTTGATGAATCAGAATCAGACCGACCAGGAGCGTTCTACAAAGAGATGTTTGTTAAGATTTGCGACTCAATGTTGAGCATCACAGACAGAAATAAAAGAATGAACTTTAGCTCCAGCAAGTAAAATGTGGTAAATTAAATGGATTGTTTAAATTTTACGGAAATGTCTTTAACAGTCGATTGTGCTCGACGTAAAGGGCCGCCCGGCGTGGCCTAGCGGTTCTATGCGCTTCAGTCTGGAGCCGCACGAACGCTACGGTCGCAGATTCGAATCCTGCCCCCGGCGTGGACGTGTGTGATGTCCTAAGGTTAGTTAGGTTTAAGTAGTTCTAAGTTATAGGGGACTGATGACCTCAGATGTTAAGTCCCATAGTACTCAGAGCCATTTGAACCATTTTTCGACGTAAAGACGTTTTGTAACAAAAGTTTTGATTTTTTTATATAAAATTGTTTTGGATAATGGGCGTCGTCGTTATTAACTGCTGCAACAGATAAGTTTCCGATGTTTCGATCGACTTTCTACGGTTCTCTTCAGGACGGTTTACTGATTGTTTGGTTGACGTAACATGTTGCCCAATCAGAATTGCTTAAACCACAGGAAGAGATCTTTTGGACACTGGTATAAACCAGAAAGCACTCCTAGGAGAGAATTCAACACTTTTATCGTTGAAAGATCTGTTGGAGGTGCCCTGTTTGAGATATCATTAGAGGGCTTCAGATATTTGACGCAATAACATTGTCACCATCCACCATTCGAGGAAGCCATTACTTATAGAAATGACGTGATTAAGTACAAATACCATAGTCTATGACAGTCTAGAAGAGTGTCTCAGCGGCATATAGAGTGGTTGTACTTAAGCAAAACATCTCTCAGTTTAATCAAACATTAATTCGTTTTAAATGAAACATAATTTTCCCGTGATTGCTCTTAAATGTTTTGTGTAAGAGAAAAAACATCCATTTCTTTTTCCACATTATTTGCCGTGCTTTACATCTTCTGCTATCACATGCGTAAATTTGTGATGCCTGAGGATGGGCGACATTAATCTGTTGCTTCTTTCTGTAAAAGCTTACTCTGAGACCTAATAGAACACACGTTCCAAGACACATATTACTTCCCACAATATTCGTCTCCCGTTGTGATAACCACATCAAAATTTTGGAAATTTGGGCTTCCAGTGGTGGTAGTCACTATTCACGAGTTAATTTAATATATTAAGGACGACTAATTACTCTGCTCTATCATTTGTGAATCATGTCACAGTCGCTGAGTGCACCCACGTTCCTAATGTAACGCGTCCTGGTGATAATATTTTCCACCCCAAACAAAGTCTAATGCACATCTTAAGGTCAGAACGTATAACCATGTAATTTTTTCTCATAGACTCAATTTACCAGTCATTAATTAATCTTTTTCCATTCTATATAACAATTTAGTAAAGTGAATATGGTAATACTATCATTCGTGCTGCTTCCTTTTTAATGCGAATGCTGACTTGGATTCGACTGGAGAAAGGTAGAGGGGAAAGGGGGAGGGATGGAATCAAAGGAAGAGGTACTGATGTATGATCAAGTAATACGACACAGACTGAGCAAGTTCTGATTGCTGTATGAGATACTCAGTTTATAAATCGTATTGAAACTGTAATTGTCAAGAGAAAGCACAAGAGATGATTTCTTTGCTGCCATGCACAATTTCTGTACGATGATTGGTACGTAAGTAAACATCAGTCTTAGACTCTCGAATATTTATCTTGGATTAATATAATAGGTCGTTTCTTCCTTTTAGCAGTATAAATGAATACCCTTCTAATAAAACAGTGCATAATGCATTATGCTATTTAAAACATATTAACAGGAGGAAAAACGTGTTTTATGTCGTGTTAAAGGAGGTATCACCATAAAAGATAGTGTGTGGGTGGGCAATGCGCAAATTTACTTTTCTTCAGTTGATGATATGTTATTAAAATAGATCAACATATATGACTAACACCTGTGACTCTGTTATTAACATAAGAAAGACCCTACTGAAAGTTAACGTGAATGTCAAATAGCACTTTGTATCAACTTTGGCCCCACCTTTCTGTGACCAGGAAGTGTAGTGTTACGTCAGACTCACCCAGTAAAACAGACGTCACGGAACTGTAAACGTGGAAGCAAATGTTATTCACTGACGTCCGGGTGCTCAATATCAACACGTGAGTTCGTTCGCTGGGGCACAATGTTCCGGTCGCTGGGAAGTAGATACGTCTGATCATAATATATCCCGTCATATAGTCACTCTAGTCATTACTTTCCCTGTGTTAATATTTCTGAATTAATTAATTAAATCATTCATTTAAGGATCATGAATGAAAATAAAATAAATTTCAGTATGGGTTTCCGAAAATGTTATACTGCAGTTTGTCACCTCTGTGAACCACATTGGGTACCTATAACGAAAGAAGTTATCCACTACACCTGTGTACAGAAAATGTTCCCGCACTCTAGCGTGTAGATAGCAAAACACGCAGAACCTGTGAATTCTTAATGTAGCCATCTAAATAAGAACTCCACTCCGGTTTTCTTACTGAGATCTCTAACATTTCGTCGACATCCTCTGTCCTTTTTGCACTGAATACAAACTTGTCTGCTCTGAAAGCAATTCGCTAAAATCATCAGAAAAGTGTTAGGGAAACATTCAGCAGGACTTCTTCATCAGCAGTAATTTCTCAACCACTAATGGTAGCATTAAGACATGTTGACGACATTTTTCAATTTTTTTCATTTGATCCTTAATTATCTTTGGCAAAATCTCTCTTCCACGTTCTATAACCTTGGTATGAAAGTGTGACGTCACAGGTTTTCTCTTTTGCTCTTCCAGTTCCGCGTATGTTATATTGCCAGTATCACACTGCCCTGTGCCGCTGGTCCCGGCGGAGGTTCGAGTCCTCCCTCGGGCATGGGTGTGTGTGTGTGCGTCCTTAGGATAATTTAGGTTAAGTAGTGTGTAACCTTAGGGACTGATGACCCTAGCAGTTAAGTCCCATAGGATTTCACACACATTAGAACATCACACTGCAGGTCAGTAGCTGAAAATGTTTATAGTTCACAGAGTGTCTTCGCCATGTGAGCGCCCACAATACTTGAGCTCCAGTAGAAATAGATTCTTTTGAAAAGCATTCGTCTTACTCAGTTCTGAGAAATATAACAATAATTTTACTGAACTAACGTAATTAATGGGTTAAATTAATGAAAGATCAGTAATAAGTGAATTTCATAGCCTAATCTTAATCCAACTTCCCTTCTGTCGGGTGCGGTGTTCTTCGCAACGACTTCGAGCTCAGAGCATCAGATTGTTCACATACCTTATTCACTTCCTCTGTTGTTCAATTTTGCCAATAAATGACAAATATCTTGGCAGAAAGGCGAAGATGACAAAAGAGTCAAGCAATAAAATTATGAATCCGTCAGGTGTGTCATCAATACTGTTGGGCTGTGGTAGAAAATGATGAATTTTACAGCCGTTTGAGCAAAAGGTTTCAAAGAGCATCAAGCAAAATGATTTTCGGCGCATTTTGCAACAATATGTTGTTAGTTTTCTCTTTACTGTGAAGGTATTACCCCATTTCCCTTTGCCGCAAGACAATTTTATTCGTGTCTGATTTTGTCTTGTTCTCCTTCTTTGTAGGTTGGCCTATAACGTTTTAGCCCCTGTTAAAGAGCCATACGAATTCCTGAGGTGACCACACTTCTTCAAGCCATATGAGGGAAATGTTCATTCGTGCCGAAATAAATTACTTGTACAGTAATTTCACTCGTATTGTTCATTGCAAAAAATGCATGCATGGGGCACCGGTAACATTTTTGCATCATTCTGCGCACCTGTGGCAGCATGTATTGAATTATACTGATGCAAGCTTGATACCACAATCACACATTTGCCTTTTTTAAGAACATAGGAAACTAGGTACAGCTTTTACTGAAGCCAATGCATTAACTGTGAACAGCGATTTCTCCGGAGGAGTCTTATCGTTGTTTTCCTTCAAAGCTCTTGCTAAACATGCCGTGCTAGATCTTAAAAACTGGTCCATAACTCATTTCCAAATTTTCAGCTTATGCCTCCGTCGTGATGTGCCAGTCTTCAAGCACCAGGGGTTTGACTGCTTTTCTCTACCTCGGTTCTTCACAGAGAGAGTCGTTCAGACTTGGTCTGGCCATACTGGAAGCGCTTTGTGCCACCTAACTACTGTGTCATATGATGGTGACTTGTTGCCTTACACTTCCAGAAACTGATCTCGGACATGATGCAGCGTTGATATAGGCCTACCTGAAATTCTGAAATAAAATTACCCCTCGATGCACCAATCTATCAGTAGACTGTGCCATCTTGTTTCAACTCCTGTAGTAGCAGACTTTGGTTCTATGGCACAGGGATTTAAAGGTGTACCAGGACAGCAGCTAAATACCTACAAGCCGGCCAGAGTGACCGTGCGGTTCTAGGAGCTACAGTCTGGAGCCGAGCGACCGCTACGGTCGCAGGTTCGAATCCTGCCTCGGGCATGGATGTGTGTGATGTCCTTAGGTTAGTTATGTTTAATTAGTTCTGAGTTCTAGGCGACTGATGACCTCAGAAGTTAAGTCGCATAGTGCTCAGAGCCATTTGAACCAAATACCTACAAACAAACAAAGAACAAATTACGTAACTTTTTCCTACTGATATTTAATGTGAAAACTTCATCACCAATAGGGCAAATCATAATTTCATTTTTGATGACGAGTTTCAGGGAATCTAAGTTGCCATCATCAGACCGTATGCTGATACATCTCAGTTTGCAGATCCGATAATGGCAACTTAGAATTCCTGAAAGAAGTCATCGAAAGTAAAATTACAATTAGCGACATCGACTCTTGAAGATCTTACTTCTGTATTTCACATTACCCTAAATCGTTCCCACACTTGAATGATGTCAAGCATACGTTATGTGATCAAAAGTACTCGGACACCTGGCTGAAAATGACTTACATGTTCGTGGCGCCCTCCATCGGTAATGCTGGGATTCAACATGGTGTTGGCCCACCTTTAGTCTTGATGACAGCTTCCACTCCCACAGGCATACGTTCAGTCAGGAGCTGGCAGGTTTCTTGTGGAATGGCAGCCTATTCTTCATGGAGTGCTGCACTGAGGAGAGGTATCGATGTCGCTCGGTGAGGCCTGGCACGAAGGCGATGCAAAACATCCCATGGATGTTCTCTAGGATTCAGGTCAGGACTCTGTGCAGGGCAGTCCATTACGGGGATGTTATTGTCGTTTAACCACTCCACCACAGGCCGTGCATTATGAAAAGGTGCTCGATCGTGTTGAAAGATGCAATCGCTATCCCCGAATTGCCCTTCAACAGTGGGGAGTACAAAGGTGCTTCAAACATCAATGTAGACCTGTGCTGTGATAGTGCCACGAAAAACAAGGAGGAGTGCTAGCCCCCTCCATGAAAAACACAACCACATCTTAACACCACCGCCTCCGAATTTTACTGTTCGTGCTACACACGCTGGCAGATGACGTTCACTGGGCATTCGCCATACCCACACCCTGCCGTCGGATCGCCACATTGTGTACCTTGACTCGTCACTCCAGACAACGTTTTTCCACTGTTCAATCGTCCATTGTTTACACTCCGTACACCAAGCGAGGCGTCGTTTGGCATTTACCGGCGTGATATGTGACTTATGAGCAGCCGCTCCAGCATGAAATCCAAGTTTTCTCACCTCCCGTCTAACTGTTGTAGCACTTGCAGTGAATCCTGATGCGGTTTGGAATTCCTGTGTTATGGTCTGGATAGATGTCTTCCTATTACACATTACGACCCTCTTCAAATGTCGGCGGTCTCTGTCAGTCAACAGACGAGGTCAGCCTGTACGCTCTTGTGCTGTACGTGTCCCTTCACGTTTCCACTTTACTATCACGTAGGAAACAGTGGACCTAGAGATGTTTAGCAGTGTGGAAATCTGGCGTACGGACGTATGACAGACGTGACACCCAATCACCTGACCACGTTCGACGTCCGTGAGTTCCGCGGAGCGCCCCATTCTGCTCTCTCACGATGTCTAATGACCACTGAGGTCTCTGATATGGGGTACATCTACATATATAGTCCACTAGCCACCAAGCAGTATGTAGCGGAGGGCACAATTCGCGCCAAAGTCATAATTGACCCCCTCCCCCCCCCCCCCCCCCCCCTGTTCAACTCGCGCATCGCTCGAGGGAAAAACGACTGTCTGAGCGCTTCAGTATGAGCTCTAATTTCCCTTATCTTTGAATGGTGATCATTACGCGATTTGAAAGTTCTTGGTAACAATATACGCTCTACATCCTCGGCGAAGATCGGATTTTGGAACTTAGTGAGCAGCCCCTTTCGTTTGGTGCGTCGTCTATCTACAAGTATGTCCCACTTCAAACTTTCTATGAGATCTGTAACGCTCTCGTGATGGCTAAATGTACCAGTCACTAATCTTGCGGCTCTTCTTTGGACCTTCTCAGTCACTTGAATCAGACCCAACTGGTAAGGGTCACACACGGACGAAGAATACTCTAAGACTGGACGAACTAAAGTACTGTAAGCAATTTCCTTTGTTGAAGGACTGCATCGCTGGCAGTAGGTGGCAGCATAATGCAACTAAAACGAAAAGCGTATGATTTTGAGGGTGTCCTAATGCATTTGATCACATAGTTTGTATGATATTTAATACTTCATGATAACCCCTCACAGTTAACATTTTTTATCGTGCTGCATCTTTTTCCCTATTCTTTGGACCACGGTAAATCATTTCATTTGTGAAATAGAATGTCCAGCCTCATGGCAGATTAGTAGAGTTCACTTTGTACTATTGTTAAATGCATAACATGGATTACGTACACTGCTGACTGTGTAAAAACCCTAAATGAGTCATGTCAAGCTTAGGACATGCACTCATTGTTACTTTGCTGTTATGTACCAAGCTAGACGTATAGAACAAGAACTGCGAGAGGCCACCACACAGACACAATCTTTCACCTGCCACCACTCAGCTCTCTGCAGCAGCCTACAGAAGGCCCGCATGAACCCAGACTTCTCTCTGCTCCTGCCCAGTAGGGAAAGCATTCAGTCGCACATTTCTTCGCTTCCGCCTTGTACTGGCATCATAGCAATTCTCCCACTAACAGGCACTAGAATCGTTGTGTCACTGACGCTCAGTTATGAACCAGCAGTCAGACATTTGTTTTCGGTGCCTGCAAATATCTAAGCACAGTACTCTAAAGACTACCTTCCAACTTAGCAGTCGCTATTTTTCGAGAAGTATGCCCAGTGACAGAGTGTCTGCAAATACTATCATCAATGATACCTATATCACAGATCGCTAAGAGGCTTTGTATTAGGTATACAGCATCAAATGCCGTAAGTCAAAGAGTACCAACTTTAAATACTGTTTGTAACATACTGTTCAAAATATTATTTGTTATTGTATTGCGACATTTAGATTACAGTGCCCTATCAAACAAGTTTTTATTTGCAAACATGCAAATCAGCCAACTTTAAGGAATCATTGCAGGGAAACAGTTTTGTGCCACATAGGTGTTTGGGATGAATTAAGAGTAGCATTCAGTTACTAATTCACAACATTTACGATAAGAAGTTTTGTCAGCACAGTAAAGTGGCTGCCATTCTGGCAAACATTCACAACAGCGTCAAGTGAGCACTGTGCTGCTATAATGAGATGTGCTATTGTGAGACACTAAGCTTTAGATACCTGTCTTGCAGTTATTGCCCACGTCAACAGTACCAGCAGTTCACCACTATCTACAAATCATGGCTTACCGGTACCACAAAGCGAGCGTAGTACAGCTAAACGCTTCCTGAAATCATCTGAGAGCGCTGTGATCATTGCGCAGCTCGCACTACACGTTAAGTTATCTTCTAGGTATTCTTATGAACAGCACTATAACACCGCCTCCTCTCCCTGGAACTGTGGTGTGCTAAGAAGCTAAGAAGGTCTGCTCGAGAGCACCTGGAATGCAAGCTGGATTAATGGTGTTGTGTTCCTATTACTGGTGAGTGTAAGATTTATCTGACATTGGACGATAGTCATAGGATATGGAGGCACCTCAGTTTTGGGGTGCATCTGTTTCAGCAAGGAACTGGATCAGTCATGTTTTGTATATGTATTGTATTGAAGGGGCGGTGCAGTATTGGAAGGACATGCAATTATCCAGGACTTCAGTTAACATACTAGCGATGGGTACGTATTTCCAGAAGATAAAACGCATCATGCACACCTCATACCTCATGAACACCTTGTTTCAGGAGCCAGTAATTAACCAAATGGAGTGGTATGGGATACCCACTGACATCAGCCAGATTTATCAAGCTTGTGAACAATTAACACTAGATGTGTGGTGTTGCAGAAACTCTCCTCACACACTGGATGAACAGAAAAGCAACACCACCAGAGAGTGGACTAGGCTTCAGCAACAAAGACTCGGCTGTGTGACAGAGATCATCCAAGCACGGAAGCATGTTATATGTTTAATAAGGCTCATTCCTTCATTCCCCTTGCACATCCTAAGACTTCAGTTACACCGCAACAAGGCCAAGGCTGACAGTTTGCTGCACCAGCAGGCGCTAACCAGCGGTTCATTAACACTCCAACCAATGCCCACCACCAATAAACAACAACATGTTTACCAGCCACCCTGTGGATGGCTTAGCGCAAACTCATGTCTCCGAATCGACACGTGTGGCACCTGCATCACCACCAGCGGTGCTGTAGTCACTGGACCATTCCTGTACACTCTACATGTTTCCATCTAGGTACACAACAAGTAACCTTCCACACAATGGGTATTTCAGTGACTGTACTGCACCTAGCTTACCGGTAATAGCTGGAAAGTCATTCCAGGGGACATGCTTTTCCAGAAAGTCAGCGAGCAGCCAAGCTGTCACCAGCATGAAACCGTCGCACTCACCATTGATCACTGCCTCGCTGTTCTTAACCGCCATAGACACAGCTAGTGTGCAACCAGTCTGCTGCCTGGGTGAAACTATCGTTCTCCATGTCGACCACTACCTTATTGGAGTTACCCACCATAAACACAGTCAGCAAGCGCCCAAACTGTTGGGCAGGTGAAACTGTCGCTCCCACTGTCAAGCACGGCCTCGTTGGACTTAGCAACGATAAACACAGTTAGCTAGCAGCCCGACTGTCACCTTGGTGGAACCATCACTTTCACTATCGACCACTGCCTCGTTGGACTTAAGGCACCATAGACAATACGAGCTGACAGACTGTTACCCAGTGCAGCCATCACTCTCATCATTGACGATAGCCTTATAGGAATTAGTCAACGAAAGAACAGTAATCTTCTACTTGTACCTAGTCTCCAAGTGACATTCATCTTGCTTTTTAAGAGGCTTAGTTTGTAAAATGACTGTCTTCATGTGATAATTTATGTTGCATAATTTGGACTGCACCTCCAAGTGAACAGTTTATTCTCAGAGTGACTAAACCTCCAAATGATTAAATTACTCTCGTTAATTGAACTAAGCAGACGTCTACATTCAGACGTCTACGTTTGGACGTAGAGTCAGAACGATTATAAATTCTCATTTAAAGTGATAAATTTGTTATGGTTTTGGGGATTGTTTGGCACATTGATCATACATGCAGAATTACCTTTAGATTCTGTTATTTAGACTTAACGTCCAACTTTGAACTTTGATCTTGTTTATAACTGTAGGCACAGTTACTTCAACAAATGTGTTTCTTTGTTTATTGCCATTTGATAATAACTGTCATTTAAGCATGCTATATCACATTAGTTGACTACAATCATAACAACCTGCTCCTCCCCCCCCCCCCCTTCCCGATTCTATCCCAACACAGGTTCGCAGCTACGCATGGCATGGACAGAAAACTTTTTTCAGCAGTTTATACATTACATTTCAGAAACTATTACTTTCACGGTTCTACTGTTGTCAAAAAAGTCACAGTACACGGCAGTCTATAAATAAAACAGGTACTTACGATATTATAAGTTGATGATGTCGAATGTTCTTCACTAAAGTGCTGTACAGAGTCCAGCGCTTGTCATCTCTATTCAGGAAGAAGAGGTTCCCGCTACTGTCTACACTGATCACGGGCGCAGGTAAACACCCATTGAACGTGTAGCTTGGTTGTGATCTACTCATTTCATCAGTGCGACTTTCTTGAAGTTGTGCACTCATGTCCCTCTCTCCTTCATTTACTCCGTCGCGAAGCTTCGAATGTCCGATTCCTTCGATATTCTTGTTCAGGACTGCTAGTTCAGATGCTGCATGGGTTAAGAGAACGACGAAGAAAACGTCCAGTAGGATGCTCGTCTCCCCAGCTGCCCCTGCGCCAACAGCCTGGATGGCGTACGTGATTTCATAGGCGGGCGAGTGTTGCACGTCGACGGGAAGCCAGAAGATGAGCGGCCTGGTGCTGTTGTCCGCTTGTGACGACGTTAGGGTCCGAATGAGTGGGTCTCCCATCCACAGCATCACCGTCACCGCTGGTAGCGTCTGGAACACAGCAGTTCAGATCACACCTTCAAATCCACCATGGCATCTCTGATGTAATGCTACCAAACCCTTTACTGGTTTTGCAAACCAAAGATCAATGGGAAGCACTCGAACTACAACCAATCGATATCTTTAGAAGGAACATTTTCTTCACCATAACTTAGATGATCTTCGAATAAAAGTAGGTTCTGACGTATCATAGCAGACTCTTTCGGTTACTACATAATCTCGGTTGAAATTATCAGTCTCATTCCATTTTTATCATTTTACTTATGTTGGTTTATCAGAGTCGTTCGTATGACTAAAATTTTCTCATTTTATGCCCATGTTCGTATGATTAAAATTTTCTCATTTTATTCCCATTTAAAAATTATCTCTAACATACTAACATTTATTGGAAGTTTGAGCGATCTCTTTCTCGCAGTGACATAATATGTTTTAGAGGGGTAGTTTCGATGTACTAATTCTGCTAAGCTTGACGTGAAAGCACTGTTTAACATTTTTTTATATTTACTTTGAAAGATATTCTGAAACAATTGAAGTATCGCACTCGATAAACAACGACGAAATACCTCGATACAGGAAATATTTTTCATCCAAAGGACAATGGTTTGCTTAATATTATTTCATGAAAAAGAAAGTATTGGTAACTTACGAAATACTTTGTCCTAGAAGAATTAAAGTTAAGATTAGTAATCTAAAATTAAAACGTAGTCTGCTATACACAACGTGTTTGACTTTATAGGTACAAAAGAAAAGGCGAGTACACTTAATGAAACAAGGAAATAAACTTAATAAACGTAGGTCCAGAAATCAATGGTTTTTCCCATTACGACGTTTTAAGACCAAGTGCATGGATAGCTTATAACAGAGCCTTCGGGAATCCGGGCCGTGGATGTGCATTCAAGGAGAAACACATAACCACAAGTGATCCACACTGGCAACATTAATGTAAAGTTAGGCTTCATCAAATCTCTTCCTCGATACCTATACATGTTAAAAAAATCCCAGGTATATTCTGAATGCATTGACAGCCGTCCGAAATGCGTTCCTGGCCCCGTTTGGTGCGATCAGCAAAGCTATATTACCGAAAAACTTTAAACACCGCCACACAAAGAAATATTCGGAGGACCTGGGAGGCCACAGTATTGGTGAAGCATGGCTTGTACAGTTGTTGAAACGCTGTTTACCAGGACTTAGGTATATGGCACAGCAATAAAAACTAACGATGGGAGTTTATCACTTCGTAATTTAGCCTCACGTCTGGTATTTCGACACAAACTTAGCCAATGCTGTAACAGTGGCATGACTGCACTTGTGCATCGATATCATGGTCGATCAGGGAAACCATAGTTTCCAGTCGTATATTTGTTAGAATTATATGCTTCTTTCATTGTGCTCTACTGGCACATTTTGTTCGTAACTACGGTATCCTACACGTGAAACTCACTGAGTTTAAGCTCTTTTTTAATTTTTCTAGTATTATCTTTTTTCGTCCCTTCTATTCCCAAGTCAACCTTGTTCAAACAATATATTGAAAGGTATGTGCTAAAGTCTGATCAGTGCAGATCCAGAAAATAAAGTCGGTAGTTGTCAACTGCAAGGTGGAATGAGTATAATATCTTTGAGTAGGAGGATCTTTGATGGTTAAAAAAAACTTGGGAGTCGCAGCTAGGTACCGAGAGGAAGCAGACGTGCGTGGTGACAGCTTTAAGGTAGGAGTCGCGCTGCACTGAGCAAACTTTAGCACGTTAATGGGAGTAGCTATGTAATGATTTCAAAAAATGGTTTTTGTTAGATAATGTTCACAGTTAGGATTTGTATGTCCAAGGTTTGACGCAGTAAGCGTTTTGTAAAATTTTTTGTAAGAGTGATTCATGCTACAAAAATGTTGGAAATGGTAGGGTTTGTGTGTATGACTTAAAATTTTTACAATATATATATGGAGATCAACACTGTGTTTAAATCAGACATCCTGAATCATAATCCACATCCTTTGTTTGTATTGAATATGAAAATGAGCAGTAAAGTAAAGTTACCCACCAATGAAAGAACAAAAAGGAAATGAGGACTCTATGCAATATATATGTGCAGTTCATGGTTTGAAATCGATTTTGTATAACTAAAGTTATCAGAGCAAAGTTAATTCAAATAACTAATTTTATGTCATTGCACAACTGGCATTATTCAAGGCAAGAGATAATTTCTTTAAGTGAACATCAGGGCAAAAAGTTAATTCTCGGTACCATTTTAATGCCATTGCACAAACGGCATTATTCTCTTAAACTTGATGGCTGAGTCAAATACATGTTTCATTACTGGCAAAACGGAGGAGTGCAAGAAATAAATTTGCAGTCGCAGTCAGATGCAGGTCTGTTGAATAATTAATTTGAATCAATGTTACCGTTTGATACTTTCACCAAATAAAAAGGAAACAATTTTGGTTCGATACTTTCACTTTTAAAAATAAATTTTATCTAAATTCTATTTTGATCAACCTTATCTTATTGAACATTTGCCAAGTAACTGAGATGGTGGCAACACTGATGACAAGTAGAAGTATAGTGGTATTGTTTTGTTTCGTGCTGAGTGTCAATGAGCAAAATTGCACAAAGTTTTGGTTTTGCTTTTAACCCATTTGAAATCATCCAAAATGTGAAGGGGTATACTTGCAATCCTGTACGAAACAAATAGAGATACAGTATGTACAAATATAACTGTAGAAATTACGAATTTGAGAATCTATTGAAGAGGGCTCCCCTTCTATGCAAAAACAGGGGAACACACGTAGAGCATGCAAGCTTTACTAAAAGATGCTTCGAGATGTTCAAGTACTCTCTCTGCTTACGTCAAAACCGGCCATCACATGATGAAACTGGAACTTCATGTAGTGAATACTTGGAAACTAACGAGGAGAGAGGACTCACCTTCGTGAAACCACTTTGAAATATATTGCAGTTAACTTAGCTGAAAAGAGTGTAATTTGCCTCCCGAAAGAAACTTCGCTTGCCACTATCTACTTATTTCGTACATGAGCAGTGCTTGAGAGTTTGCTAAAATAGGTACTTCTACTTCAGACATGAGAGGAAACATTTCATTGGCGGACGCAGATAAATACTGTAAATTTTTGTAATCACATAATTCTCTGGTATAAGGTTGTCACAAGACGTAGGGTCAGCAGCAATCTGAATGCAGTCAGCATGGTTCCATGACTTTTCTTTCCCCTTGCTTCATCAACTCTCAGTTTGTCTTCCATGAATAATGATGTCGTTAGCTGGGCATTACAACAAAGGCATCTCCAAGTTATGGAGATTATCCTTCCAAACTAGCAGATTTAAATCACCTACAGCTCAGCTGTTCCCACTATACCAATCAGCAGGCCAAACTCTGCAAGGCAATCCTCAAACCGGAAATTCCGTACCCTGATTTGTGGCCCTGATGAAAGCAACGATCGCCCATATTTGTGACCTCTGAACCGACCTTGTCTTTTGTCATTTAGATGTTGTGACTAAATCACATTTAGGTGTTATGACCATTTCTGTCATATGTTATCACATAATTTATTCTTACATTATTTAACCATCAAAACTACCACATTATTTCTCTTTCATTTTCAATGGACTCCAATGTATAGTTCCATCCTCTCGGATGAAAGTGGTGTTTTGACCTTTGTTATATCCTGCATTTTCTGAAATTTAATGACGGCCTACACAAAGGATATAGAACTTTCTAGGCATTCAGTCAAAGCTTGCACTTGGACACTTCCAGGTATTGCTTCCACATCACGTCTGTTCCCACGCCAAAGTAATGCCTTGTACACCATCCCCCAATAGGAACTTGAATGGTGTTCCCTGCTATGGCTAAAAACTAAGATATTTGCTGTGTATATTCCTCTGATATACTCTATAGATTAAAGTAAACTTTTCAAAGACTGACTTACGCTGTCACTTTTTGGAAACTACATGACACTTTGATGAAATATCATATTGAACAATGGTAATACACTTTGGTACAGGTAAGAAATGAGTATTGCTATGGTGGCTCACATCAACTTGCAGAGTTACAGCAACATTATAGCGACTACATGCAGAGGTAAAAAACTTCATATTGCAGTAAAAACATTTGTTGTCTTCTGCTCATAATGCTAATTTACACTATCGCAGAGTGAAGACTACATCACACTTTGCCCCATACATCAACTTTTTACATCAAAACTGTAACAAACTGCGCTGTGCATAGTCATATCACTGGGAAATTGTAACAAATTGCTTCATGTTACTTCAAAATTGTAACAAATAGCTATTTGCTGTAGCAAAACTGAAACAAACTGCTCCATAGATCGTTTGTGGCCGGCCGTTGTGGCCGAGCAGTTGTAGGCGCTTTAGTCTGGAACCGCTCTACCGCTACGATTGCAGGTTCGAATCCTGCCACGGGCATGGTTGGTGTGATGTCCTTAGGTTAGTTACGTTTAAGTAGTTCTAAGTTCTACGGTACTGATGACCTTAGAAGTTAAATCCCATAGTGCTCAGAGCCATTTGAACTTCATAGTTTCTGTCTTCCAGTTACTGGACCTCAAATAGAGTAATAATGCCAAAAGTTGACTCTGGATGTTCTTTAACTTGGCAGCTGGTGCCAAGTACTGGATCTCTAAACTGCTTTGCAACATCTTAAGCTGACAGTGTGTGTCCCAAAACCTGCCAGTGGATCCAGCTACTGGGTCTAAATAAGTATCCCAGACATCGAACAAAACTACAATAAATTGTCCCACAAACTATCACTGTTACAGAAAATTGTAAGGGGTAGCCCTAGATTTAGAAGGTGAGACTTGTTCCAGCAAGCTGAAACATACTCTAACACGTAAAAGCAATTATTCAGCAAGTGGAGACTTATCCATGCCAGAAAGTCAAGACTTGTCCCAAAAAGCAAAATAATTAGAGTCATGACACTACATGTGCATGTCAGTACCATATCCATGACATCACAACCCTTGCCTCCAATAACCATGACGCCATCAGGATGATGATTTCTTCTCGGGTTTTCAGCCGAGTGATGGCATCGTCTTGTCGCAACGTTTCGATGAGTTTCGTACCCATCATCTTCTGGAAGAATTCATCAGTGGAATACGACGAGAAAGACTGCAATCGCATATGCCATCAGGATGCTTGCTGGTGACTGAACTTGACTGCGTATCATCAGTAACCAAGATGGGACAATCATGGGAATCATGATAGCATTCATTTTAATGGCCAGTAAAACAACGCACAGTAAATACCTGTTTAGTTTTATGACTGATACCTGGCGGTTGCTTTTTTTTTTTTTTTTTTTTTTTTTTTTTGGTCATCAGTCTATTGACTGGTTTGATGCGGCCCGCCACGAATTCCTTTCCTGTGCTAACCTCTTCATCTCAGAGTAGCACTTGCAACTTACGTCCTCAATTATTTGCTTGACGTATTCCAATCTCTGTCTTCCTCTACAGTTTTTGCCCTCTACAGCTCCCTCTAGTACCACGGAAGTCATTCCCTCATGTCTTAGCAGATGTCCTATCATCCTGTCCCTTCTCCTTATCAATGTTTTCCACATATTCCTTTCCTCTCCGATTCTGCGTAGAACCTCCTCATTCCTTACCTTATCAGTCAACCTAATTTTCAACATTCGTCTATAGCACCACATCTCAAATGCTTCGATTCTCTTCTGTTCCGGTTTTCCCACAGTCAATGTTTCACTACCATACAATGCTGTACTCCAGACGTACTTCCTCAGAAATTTCTTCCTCAAATTAAGGCCGGTATTTGATATTAGTAGACTTCTCTTGGCCAGAAATGCCTTTTTTGCCATAGTGAGTCTGCTTTTGATGTCCTCCTTGCTCCGTCCGTTATTGGTTATTTTACTGCCTAGGTAGCAGAATTCCTTAACTTCATTGACTTCGTGACCATCAATCATGATGTTAAGTTTCTCGCTGTTCTCATTTCTACTACTTCTCATTACCTTCGTCTTTCTCCGATTTACTCTCAAACCATACTGTGTACTCATTAGACTGTTCATTCCGTTCAGCAGATCATTTAATTCTTCTTCATTTTCACTCAGGATAGCAATGTCATCAGCGAATCGTATCATTGATATCGTTTCACCTTGTATTTTAATTCCACTCCTGAACCTTTCTTTTATTTTCATCATTGCTTCCTCGATGTACAGATTGAAGAGTAGGGGCGAAAGGCTACAGCCTTGTCTTACACCCATCTTAATACGAGCACTTCGTTCTTGATCGTCCACTCTTATTATTCCCTCTTGGTTGTTGTTCATATTGTATATGACCCGTCTCTCCCTGTAGCTTAACCCTACTTTTTTCAGAATTTCGAACAACTTGCACCATTTTATATTGTCGAACGCTTTTTCCAGGTCGACAAATCCTAAGAAAATGTCTTGATTTTTCTTTAGCCTTGCTTCCATTATTAGCCGTAACGTCAGAATTGCCTCTCTCGTCCCTTTAGTTTCCCTAAAGCCAAACTGATCGTCACCTAGCGCATTCTCAATTTTCTTTTCCATCCTTCTGTATATTATTCTTGTAAGCAGCTTCGATGCATGAGCTGTTAAGCTGATTGTGCGATAATTCTCGCACTTGTCAGCTTATGCCGTCTTCGAAATTGTGTGGATGATGCTTTTCCGAAAGTCAGATGGTATGTCGCCAGACTCATATATTCTACACACCAACGTGAATAGTCGTTTTGTTGCCACTTCCCCCAATGATTTTAGAAATTATGATGGAATGTTATCTATCCCTTCTGCCTTATTTGACCGTAAGTCCTCCAAAGCTCTTTTAAATTCCGATTATAATACTGGATCCCCTATCTCTTCTAAATCGACTCCTGTTTCTTCTTCTATCACATCAGACAAATCTTCATCCTCATAGAGGCTTTCAATGTATTCTTTCCACCTATCTGCTCTCTCCTCTGCATTTAACAGTGGAATTCCCGTTGCACTCTTAATGTTACCACCGTTGCTTTTAATATCACCAAAGGTTGTTATGACTTTCCTGTATGCCGAGTCTGTCCTTCCGACAATCATATCTTTTTCGATGTCTTCACATTTTTCCTGCAGCCATTTCGTCTTAGCTTCCCTGCACTTCCCATTTATTTCATTCCTCAGCGACTTGTATTACTGTATTCCTGTTTGTACTTCCTCCTTTCATCAGTCAACTGAAGTATTTCTTCTGTTACCCATGGTCTCTTCGCAGCTACCTTCTTTGTACCTATGTTTTCCTTCCCAACTTCTGTGATGGCCCATTTTAGAGATGTCCATTCCTCTTCAACTGTACTGCCTACTGCGCTATTCCTTATTGCTGTATCTATAGCGTTAGAGAACTTCAAACGTATCTCGTCATTCCTTGGTACTTCCGTATCCCATTTCTTTGCGTATTGATTCTTCCTGACTAATGTCTTGAACTTCAGCCTACTCTTCATCACTACTATATTCTGATTTGAGTCTATATCTGCTCCTGGGTACGCCTTACAATCCATTATCTGATTTCGGAATCTCTGTCTGACCATGATGTAATCTAATTGAAATCTTCCCGTATCTCCCGGCCTTTTCCAAGTATACCTGCTCCTCTTGTCATTCTTGAACAGGGTGTTCGCTATTACTAGCTGAAACTTGTTACAGAACTCAATTAGTCTTTCTCCTCTTTCATTCCTTGTCCCAAGCCCATATTCTCCTGTAACCTTTCCTCTGCTCCTTCCCCTACAACTGCATTCCAGTCGCCCACGACTATTAGATTTTCGTCCCACTTTACATACTGCATTAGCCTTTCAATATCCTCATACACTTTCTCTATCTGTTCATCTTCAGCTTGCGACGTCGGCATGTATACCTGAACTATCATTGTCGGTGTTGGTCTGCTGTCGATTCTGATTAGAACAACCCGGTCACTGAACTGTTCACAGTAACACACCCTCTGCCCTACCTTCCTATTCATAACGAATCCTACACCTGTTATACCATTTTCTGCTGCTGTTGATATTACCCGATACTCATATGACCAGAAATCCTTGTTTTCCTGCCACTTCACTTCACTGACCCCTTTTCAGATTTTCTAGTTTCCCTACCACGTTGAAGCTTCTGACATTCCACGCCCCGACTCGTAGAACGTTATCCTTTCGTTGATTATTCAATCTCTTTCTCATGGTAACCTCCCCCTTGGCAGTCCCCTCCCGGAGATCCGAATGGGAGACTATTCCGGAATCTTTTGCCAATGGAGAGATCATCATGACACTTCTTCCATTACAGGCCACATGTCCTGTGGATACACGTTACGTATCTTTAATGCAGTGGTTTCCATTGCCTGCTGCATCCTCATGTCGTTGATCATTGCTGATTCTTCCGCCTTTAGGGGCAATTTCCCACCCCTAGGACAAGAGAGTGCCCTGAACCTCTATCCGCTCCTCCGCCCACTTTGACAAGGCCGTTGGCAGAATGAGGGTGAATTCTTATGCCGGAAGTCTTCGGCCGCCAATGCTGATTATTTATCAAAATTTATGCAGCGGCGGGGATCAAACCCGGGACCGAAGACGTTTTGATTATGAATCAAAGACGCTACCCCTATACCACGGTTGCTACACACACTGTTAAGCCTGCCACACCTCTGTAGGAAGACTGACTGGTACTCTATGACTGAGAGGACTCACCTGCCACAGCTTCCACACAGTGCCGGCAGTCCTGCTGTACTTCTCCCGGACACCTGCACCATTGTCTGGGTATAACCTCCTCGCATCCAGTAGACTCAGCACCATATGCTGAAGTCGCTTGCGGTACAGCATGAACGTCACCAACTGCCAACGTAATACTCTACAGCATACTAAATAATGCATAAATACGAGAAATTACAAGTAATCAACAGGTAACTAGAGGGATGAATGCAAGCAATTTTTCAATTTGATGAATTAGTCACAAATAACAAAACTGTGAACAGTGTCGTTTTGCAGCAGGAGAGCTTGGCTTATCTGAACGAGAGCACTTGAGAGAGGAATTGTGATCCAAAAACTAACTGGAAACAAAGAAAAATAACAATGAAAACGTATTTATAGGAAAAAAATAATGACTGAACGTGTGTGTATTGCTATAAACAGTTTCCATGCCCTATTCTTGGGTCGGGGTACTTAACTTGGCCAATAACGGAAAATTGTGTGCATTCAAAACTTGAATATAACGCACATTTTCATTTCATGAATAGGGTAGTTTCGAAACGCGTACAGTAGGAAGGGAAGGACATAAGCGATTAGAAGCATCTGAAACGTGGTATTACAAGAGGGTATTGCAGACCTTACGGATTCACTGTGTAATAATTGAAGACATCCAGCATCAAGTCAATAAGAAAACCCGATCTATGAAGAACATAATCAAACGAAGGTAGAGAATGATTCGACACATATTCCGAAACGAATCATTGCAGAAAAGGCTAGTTGTATCGATAACAGGTGTAAACGATCTCAGAGGCAGATCTTCATAGATAGCGGATCACTGATGTTGCAAAACGCTACGAATCTGTCATAGAGTTAACAGATAAAATTTACATGACAGTTGAGATATGTCCACCTGCGCTCTCATTAGATGAATTTCCTTACAAAAGCCTTTTTCGACCTGTTGTGTCACTCTCAAGTGAAAACGTACTTTGAAATGCATCAATGCATAACAATTTTAAGATTACTTTGTCCTTGGTTCAAACATAACAATGTTCTCTAAAAGGAACAATTACGTACTTATGTCGCTTGAAAGTGACATAGAAGGCTGAAACAGGAGATATTTGGAAAGTGTCATAGAAGGCTGAAACAGGTGATATTTTTGAATAAATTTAACAACGGTCCAGGAAAAAGGGACTGTAGGACTGTCGGCTAAAGAAAAGACGGATTTTGAAAATTTAGCAAGTGGCTGCACTTTACTAATAAAATAGATACAGAAGACATTTGGTGTATTTGGTGCATGGTAAATGAAAAATCAAATGAGTAGTTCTTCTGATGAACTGAGGTCACGAGCATCGATATTTTGGACCTACACCAGAGAGTCAGTTGCAGTTATTTAATCTCACATGTTGTACCAAAATGTCGTTTGTGATAGTATATCGAGCGATTAAAAACTTTTACTTAGCTTAACGTATGTACATATGGGCTCTACTGGCGGCCCCCCCCCCCCTCCCACTCCCACCAAAGCGCCCAGGGTATGAAAACACTTATAGTAACATAATATATAGAATTTATTTACTGACAATATAATATAAATAACAATAGAATGTAGTATCTATGTTAAAATACTGGTAATATGTTATAAATATTCACTTCTTAACTACGGTTCTATAAAACGCTATACTGTTTCTCGGCACAAATACGGACTCAGACACAGGTTAGACTTTAATTTGAGCCAAAAATCTTGTCTGTCTTTGAGATCATTTGGCGCCTCTCCGAGAGCAGCATCCGATCCGTGATAAACCCCCTGGTGCTCCCCCCCCCCCTTTCCCGCGGTCCCCCCCCCCTCACACAGCCCCTCCCTGCTACACCACAGGACACGTCTCATTTGCTGTACATGATTTCGAGAATCATTCAAAGGTAAGTCAAAGTATGTCTAACCTTTATTATTTTTTACTTTTAGAGAAATCGTACCACGAAAAATTTGACTATTTTTTTATTTTCAAGTTATCGTTGCGTGAGCATAACTTAGTGACACTTCGATTCCGTTTCTAGCGATTACTGTTCTCCAAATAACCTGAGTTTAGTACTTTAATATAACGAAATCTCTTTGACGGTTAAATATCACAGTAATATAAGTTTTTATCTGCATAATTGCTAAGCTTTGAGAAAATAAACTTTTTGACACCTCATTTGTGTTCCTAGTGTGTCTGATGTTCTCGACATGCACAAATTTAGTACGTTATTCGAAGGCAATGACGAAATGAAATTTTGACACCTCATCGCCTTCCTGGCATCTTCTGTTCTCCAAATAGCCTAAATTTGATACTTGATTTGAAGGAAGCTTTTTTTCGTAGCTAAAATCACAATAGTATAACTTGTTATGCGAAAAATAGCTAGACCTAGAACAGATGATCCTTACGACACTTTATTTACACATCTAGCTGTAGTTGTTTGCAAAACATTTCAGTTTTCCCTCCAGTCACTTTTTCTTTTTTGGCCTTGTAAGTAGGCTGTTTGGGTTTTTATGTTCGTAGCGCCACGTAGCGCTCTGTATGAAAATCACTGACTGTGCTGTGTGCAGTCTGTGGCTGGTTTGCATTGTTGGAATTTTTGCTATTGTAGTGCTGGGCAGTTGGATGTGAACAGCGCGTAGCGTTGCGAAGTTGGAGGTGAGCCGCCACCAGAGGTGAATGTTGGGAGAGAGATGGCAGAATTTTGAGAGCGGACGATCTGGACGTGTGTCCATCAGAAAGAGTAAATTTGTAATACTGTATATCATGAACTGATATATATATATATGACTTTTGGATATTATTAAGGTAAATACATTAGAATGAAATTTTCACTCTACAACGGAGTGTGCGCTGATATGAAACTTCCTGGCAGATTAAAACTGTGTGCCGGACGGAGACTCGAACTCGGGACCTTCGCGGGCGAAAGTCAAAGGTCCCGAGTTCGAGTCTCGGTCCGGCACACAGTTTTAATCTGCCAGGAAGTTTCAAGGTAAGTACATTGTTTGTTCTCTATCAAAATCTTTCATTTGCTAAGTATGCCTATCAGTAGTTAGTGCCTTCAGTAGTTAGAATCTTTTATTTAGGTGGCAGGACTGGCGCTCGCTGTATTGCAGTAGTTCGAGTAACAAAGATTTTTTTTAGGTAAGTGATTCATGAAAGGTATAGGTTATTGTTAGTCAGGGCAATTCTTTTGTAGGGATTATTGAAAGTGAGATTGCATTGCACTAAAAAATAGATTGTGTGTCAATTTAGTGTTAATCAGAACAAGTAAAGAGAGAAATGTCTGAGTACATTCAGTTTTGCTCAGATGTTTGAGAATCAAATAACGTAAGGTGTTTACCAGCACAGTAATTCATAAATTTTTCGAAGGGGAGGTTTCAGCCTGACTACTTTCAACCAATTATATATATTTTTGCAATTCTACACCTAACAATGGTCAACGTAATACCCAAATTACCCATGTCCCAACCTTTATTTGGCTATGAAAATTCTGAAAAGAACTTCATTACGTAAATTTACCGCAAGCCACTAACTAACTTTTTCTTAATTATCCTGATTACTTTCAGGTAAATAAATCTGTTTTTGCGAAACTAGGCCTAACGCTGAACACTTTGTTATACCATTTGTCCGTTTACGGCTGTTTACTTGGTTATGAAAATTCAGATAAAACTCCACTGTATAATTCGTAGGCAGTCTTGTTTTTGCTCCGCTAAAACATCTGACCAATAAACATATCGTCCAATATAGAAGACTAGGTATTATTTACTTGAAATTTCGGACGTAAATCGGCAAAGTCAATCCATTATTGCTGTCCCGTATAGCTTCCTTAATATTTAATTCAATTAGCCGACTGAACTGACATGTACGAGGCCAGACATGCTGTATGCATGATCACGCCTCAGCCAATTACGGTCGGCCGACGCTTTCTATTCTGCTACAGGTTTTACTGTCGGCATAGTTTTGTATCTTCATACACATACATGTATATGACAGCATTTTTGTGACAAATCGTTACTGCGATCGGTGGACTGAAAAATCGTTGACGGCGCCATAGACTTGGGTTGCCTCACCCTGCCGGCCGCGGTGGTCTAGCGGTTCTAGGCGCTCAGTCCGGAACCGCGCGACTGCTACGGTCGCAGGTTCGAATCCTGCCTCGGGCATGGATGTGTGTGATGTCCTTAGGTTAGTTAGGTTTAAGTAGTTCTAAGTTCTAGGGGACTGATGACCACAGATGTTAAGTCCCATAGTGCTCAGAGCCATTTGAACCATTTGCCTCACCCTGATGGTCCAAGAGAAAGTCCAGGTACACAGGTAGAAGACCTCGCGGAAAACATTTTGACACTTCATTTACATACCTAGCTGTAATTGTTCGCAAAGCATTTCAGTTTTCCCTCCTATCACTTTTTCTTTATTAGCCTGACTTCTTTCAGCCAATTAAACATTTTTTTGTAATTCTACACCTAACAATGGTCAACTTGATACCTAATTTACCCATTTCCCAACTTTTATTTGGCTATGAAAATTCTGAAAAAAAGTTCGTCGAATAAATTTACCTCAAGCCACTAACTGCCTTTATCTTAATTATCCTGATTACTTTCAATAAAGTAAATCTGTTTTTGCGAAACTGGAAATAACGCTGAGCACTTTGTTATACTATATCCGTTTACTGCTGTTCGCTTGGCTATGAAAATTCAGATAAAACTCCATTGTATAATTTGTAGGGAGTCTTGTTTCTGCTCCGCTAAGACATCTGACCAATAAACATATTGTCCACTATAGAAGACTGGGAATTATTTACTTGGAATTTCGAACGCAAATCAGCAAAGTCAATCCATTATTGCTGTCCTGTATAGCTTCCTTAATATTTAATTCAATTAGCCGACTGAACTGACATGTGCACGGCCAGACGTGCCGTATGCTTATTACGCCTCAGCCAATTACGGTCAGCCTACGCTTTCTGTTCTGCTACAGATTTTACTGTCTGCCCAGTTTTGCATCTTCGTACACATACATGTATATGACAGCATTTTCGTGATAAATCGTTACTGCAATCGGCGGACTGAAAAATTGTTGGCGGCGCCACAGACTTGGGTTGCCTCACCCTGATGGTCCAAGAGAAAGTACAGGTGCACAGGAAGAAGACCTCGCGGAAAACTGCGGGATCGGTCGGTGTGTCGACGAGCATCTGCGTGCCCGAGTTGAGGCACGCTGAGACGTTGACGGCGGTTACGAAGGCGGCCCCCAGCAGCCGGAAGCCCGGCCTGCGGCCACCGGGAGGCCTCCAGAGGCCCAGCCATGACAGCGCCACCGCACTGGGGCCCAGCAGCTCGAAGCTCTGGAGAGCCGTGTCCGACATCTCTCAAAGCAGCAGGATTGCCAGCGGACCTGCAACGGAACAGGGGCGTAGTAAAGCGGCCGATGAAGCGCCGTATTCAGTGCAGTTTTGGTTTTCAGTCAGAGAACTAGTTTGATACAGCTCTATCTGAGCAAGATTTTCATCTCTGCATTTCTACTCCAAAACTACATCCACTTGACCCTTCGTGCTTTAGTCAAGTTTCGGTCTACCTTTATAACTTTTACACCCCACTCTTTCTTCAAATGCCAAATTGAAACTCCTTGACTCAGCATGTGTGAAAATTGGCCCTTTTGGTCATGTTATGTCACAAAGTCTTTTTCGTATCAGTTCTATTCAGTATCCCTCTGTTTGACACACCGGATGCTTATTAGTGAACATTAATATGGTGCATGTCCACACTTCACCTTTATCATAGCTTGAACTCTGCTCGGGACTGGACCAATGAGGTGTGTGAACATCTACGGAGGAGTGGCAGCTCATAATTCCTCAAGAGCAGAAACCAAAGAAGGCAGTGATGTTGGTCTCTGGTGTCTGCAGCGTAATCGACGTTCTAACACATCTCTGAAGTACTTCATTAAGTTCATGTTGGGGCTCTGGGTAGGTTACACCAATTCAAGAATGTTATTGGCCATCAGTAATTGCCTCAGTCATGTTGCTTTATGACAAGTTGCTTTTTCAGATTGATACAAACTATCACTGTCTCCGAAATTTTCCTGTGTTGGGCGCAGTACACATTGCTGTAAAATATGTTAATACACTTCCTCAGCATTTTCTTAAGTGCAATAACACATTCTAACAAGATAAACAACCACTCTCTCCGTCCATCTACTCCTCTTCTTTTTCTCTGTCCATTTTCTACTCCTCCTCTTCCTATCCATCTCTTCCTCCCCTTTATTTGCGTCCATCTAATCTCTGCCCATCACAGACTGTCCATCTCCTCCTCCCGCTTCTCTCACCGTATTACTCTCATCCGAACAGGACGCTGGTGATTCTTACCCCCGCTGTATTTCTTTCTAACCCGTAACTAATATGTGCACCAAATTTTGTTAAAATCTTTCCTGAGGTTTACGAAGAGCTTTGTGCCCGTAGATTTCCCCACGTACACACTTGTCAAACATATTTTCACAAACATTTACCATATTTCACACGTATTTGTACACATATTTCCCCCGTATCTCTACCGAATTTCGCTCGGCAGTTTCAGTTTCACGCAGGACAATGTTTATGAGGTAGTATCCCTTGAACTATGTATGATACAGTGATATACTTTTGCACGTACGTCCAGTGCTGTGTTGCATATGGAACTAGTACAACATAAGTAACAAATCAAAACGTCAAGCACAGTTTTTCACGCACCTCAGTATTTTAAGTCATATTTACTGAATTATGTACTGCATAATCATATACACACATGAAAAATGTTTTGCATCACCTCGGTTCCGAGAGTTCCTGGACCTCTACAGAAAATCTGAATAGAGATCAACATAAACATCATTTCCACCCTTTTCATTGCTCATGAAAACCACACATAGCATGTTCTACATGTTATACCACCACACAGCGAGACATCCAGTGGTGGTGGTCCACACTGCTGTACACACTGGTACCTCTAATACCCAGTAGCGCTTCCTGTTGCATTGATGCATGCCTGTAGTAATCGTGGCATACTATCCACAAGTTCA